>NC_056739.1:1212873347-1212953164 GCF_019279795.1 Protopterus annectens
GCGGGGAAGCAGGTTTACAATTTAAAGATCCACATGAGTATTCAAAAGCCATCTGAAGTACAACATTGTGCTACTGTTAATGCACATTGTGTAAAAAAAATACTGATATGGTGATTTGCTGTTCTAAGACCAAATTCTGATGAGTGAATTGCACATTTGTCTCTCCTTGTATTGTCTGCCTTTCTTTACATGCAGCACCTGGATATAGCGGATATCTTCAGAAGCAGAGGAAATTGAATAATATCTATAATAATGTTAAAACATTAGTTTGGCTTACATGTACTGTTAAAGGAAGTGACATTGATATTTGTGCAAGTATATAATCTAACCTTCGGCTGGATAATATGAAAATATATTAAAAATTCTAAACATCATGACTTTATTGTAAACTATTGAAACGTGGGAAGAAAAACATTGATTTTGTAAAGAAGTTTAAAAAAATGGTTTATTTAGCAATTATTACTCTATGCAGCTAAATGTTTTTTGTAACAGGAAATCATGTTTGCTGTCTTTTGATCTCATTTAGGGCTTGTCATATGGACTTCCAAAAGAGCATAATTGTATACATTGTCATGAGAAGCTTAGTGTGCTGGTTGAAGCAACACGGTTTGAGAAAGTCCAGGCCTCTTCACGAACTGGTGAAGGTATGAATCCTGTTTCATTGAAAGGATAACTTTAGTGAATGGGACATTCAGCACTATATTTAATTTTGTATAATGTTAGAGTACTTAAAACGCATCCTACCACTGTACTTCTGTATTGTGTATATTGCTACTGGCATTTTTCTGCCAACTTTTTGCTGGTTCAATGAGGTTTATTTATTTTTTTCCTTTTTGTGAATTCCCATGTTTTTCAGTCATAGTATTGATTCCAATTTTTAAGGTGAAGGGAAATGTGGGAAATGAAAGAATGTACGTGTCTGATCGTCATGATCATATTAGTAGTTCTAAGAGTGACAGAAATGAACAGTGTAGGCACTACAAAGTAGTAAGTTACCAGAACAGCAACAGGAGTGCAAGCAGCCAGTTTGTAAAGTAGTACTCCAACATTCCTGTTTGCAGATAACCTTCTGTTGTAATCTTATGCATGTAGTCATTTTCATTGCTGCTTTTAAGTTAGACAGTGCACTGAATGTTTTGCTGTCAGTCATGTTTAATTTGGTATGAATACTTTACTCTAACCTAGGATTTAAATGCAAATTGCTGGTGTGTGGCAGCCCAGGTAGCTCAGATTTCCAGCTCTCCTGAGCCCTTTGGCAGCATTCCTATGCAGCGAGCCACAGTTAATTTTTTTCCCTCCATCTTGTCAGTTCATTGTTAACTGCCTTGTTAAAGGGATTCCCATTGTGTTTTTGTCCTAACAGGTGAGGAAAGTATGCCTTTGTTTAAGAGTACTAATCAAAGTTTTAGGGATCTCCTGCCAAGGATAGCCCAACTTCCGGCCAGTATACCAAAGCCTTTAGTGTTTACAGGCATCACATGTCACACACATGCTCCTTGTGTAAGGCATAGGGGAAAACAGTGATGTAGCGATGCACATAATTTAGAACTTCTTTGCAGCTAGCCTGAATGCCATCATTGAATGTCAGTCTGAATGCCCTTCTTCTCTGCCATTTCCAGATAAGTGCCCTGTTGGTGTTCTTCCGTATCTTCTCTTTTATTTTAGTGTTGTTGGTTTACATGTCATCCAGAAAGGGAAAGTGTCAGTAAAGGAGGGTAGGTTCCCCATAAAGATTATCACGAGCAGTCTTCTCACAACCATACACAGTGTTTCTGTCTGCCAAGCATTTGTCCCCAAGACCCTACATCCTTGTCCCTTGTCTATTTACCTTGAAAATCAGTGTCCTAAATTGTTGGCTGAAGGTGCTGTGGTGGAATCTTCCCATCCCTGGGTTCAGTTGCCAGCCAAGAAAAAGGCCAAAAAAACTCATGTTTGATATGACTGCTGTCCCAGGATGTCTCTCTCGAGGCTGGTAAAAGCCCAGAGGATCATCCAGTTATTGCATTATATTCCTCTGCCACAACCCCATCAGAGGCTGGCATGTATTTGACTTATCACACATCTGCAGAGGCTTTTTAAAGGTCTGCTCCAGACATTGAGGGGGAACCTTGGCTGATTATATCTGAGGGACTGAGAGAGATTCCACAGATTTTAGTACAGGAGGAAATCCATACTATGCTTGTAGTGTGTCAGCAAGATCTGACTCTCCTAGGTTTTTTGTGTGGACGTCCTGCAGAAAAAGAAATGGAAAACCAAGCACATTTCCCCTGCTGTTAAGGATCCCTAATGTGAATTGCGGGATTTTACTTGAGGGTTGTTTAATGCTTTAATGGCTTTAAAGCCTCCTCAAGGGGTCTCTGTGCCTGCCCCTCCCTGGTCTTCTGTTCCTCTTAAGAGACTTAAGGAGCAGTCCTCTAATGAGGATCAGGATTCTGGGGGAAGAGTCTTTAATGTACTCTTCTTAGATCTCTTCCCCCTTGAACTGGATCTGAGGAAGAGGATTCTATCAATACAGATTCCCCTTTAGAAGAACTCTCCTTTGGAGACACTATTTCGCATATGATGGAATTCCTTAAGTGATATTGTTCTTTGGTATCTGATATCTAAAAGAGGTTGTGTGAGCCCCTCCAGATGGAGTCTCCCAAACCTTCTTTTATTCATCCAGTTCTGGTGGCTCTCCTGGATACCTTCGCAGCTTCTGTAGCCCCTGATTCTCAGCCCCCAGCTCTCAAGAAACCTGACGGATTTTAGAAGGTACCTGTTGATTGTAAATTTCTGTATAAATGCCCCCTCTGTTGCTCCTTCATTATATGTATCCTCTTGTAAACTTTCCAAGCTGTTGCCCTCTACTAAGATGCTTCCTTCAAATAAGGAAGGTTAGGGCCATGGAGAGTTTGGGCAAAAATGACTATACTGTTGCTACCCTGGCTTCTAGGGCTATTTAATTACCAAACTCATATGACTAGGTATATTTTAATCCTCCTTTTTCAGGTCTCTCAAGTAGTTTCTCACCTTCCTCATTCTGAAGGGGAGGTTTCAGCTCTTTCCTAGTTTGGTTCTACTTCTCAAGTGGCTTGCCACTCCATTAAGTGCAGGTATGATGCTGCTGATGCTTCTTCAACGGTTGCTGCATTTGGTTCTGTTATGAGGCATTACTCATGGCTTTCTCTTCAGGATTTGCCTGATGACACTAAGGCCAAATTATTGGATGCTAAAAGTCTTTTTGGCTCTGCTGCTTCTGAAATTTTTAAATCTCTGCAGGATAAGAGCAAAGTCCTGCAGTAGTTGAAACATATTTTTGCCTTCCTATCCCTTAGTTTCAGTGAAATTACCCTTCCAAATCTTTTTTTTTTTGCACAGACAGTCTAGCCTTCTACTCAAGGGTAAAAAGCGTTCTGTACGTGTATCTACTGCTAAATCTGCACAGACCCCTGTTTCTCAAAAACCTGCATTTCAGGACAAACCAGGTTTCATTTGGCAAATTGCTTCCTTTTCCCCCAGCCAGGTTCCCTCGTCCCTTTCTTCAAAACTGGTTAAGGATCACAACAGACTGTCTGGTTCTGTCCATCATCTGCCAGGGATATTTCATGGTTTGGAATTCTTTTCCTCCCTTTCCGAACATCCCCAAACCTCTTTAACAACTTCCTCTCTTTCCAGACGTGCTTATTTTTCTTATGGCCCAGGGCACCATTCAGGATTTACCACCTGCCCAAGAAGGGGAAAGGTTTTTATTTCAGTGTACTTCTGGTTTCGAGTAAAGAGGGTACCTGGGGGCCAATTCTAGACCTTTCTCAGCTCAACACCTTTGTAAAGGTGTCCCCATTTTTGAACATTGTGCCTTCAAACTTTATTCCCTCTTCCTCTTTCCTATGCATTTCTATTCTCTCTGCATCTCATGGATGTCTACATTCACATCTCCATCTATTCATTTTCCAGGACATTTTTGCGTTTGATTTTTCCTTGTATTTTCAGTTTTCTGCTTTGCCCTGTGGCTTCTCTACTGCTCCAGGGGTATTCATATATTTCCTTATTTGGACAGTCTGCTCATTCAAGCCTCATCCCTTGAGGTTCTGCTTCAAGAACTCCAGTTTAATATTTCCCTGCTGCAGAGTCTGGGGTTTCCCCATAAACTTTCAGAAAACGGTCTTGACTCCTTCTCAGGATCATGTTTTTCTTGGTTGCAGGTTCTTGACCATTCCCTTGCTAGAATCCCTGCCTCCTCTCCAAGGTCCCCCTCTGCTTTTTTCCAGTCTTGTCTTCCTCCGGCTTCAGTCAAGGCCAGGAACTTTCTCAGGGTCCTATGCTGATTCTGGCCAGGCTCCATATGAGAAAGCTTCAGTGGCACCTCAAGTCAGTGTGGCTTCATCACTGTCACCTCCTGGAATTCTTAGTTCCCTTCCTTTCCTGTCTCAAGGTCTAGCTTCAGTGGTGGATTCATCAGCTTTCTGTCATCCCAGGGCTTCCTTTCCAACCTCTAGTCCTGACTCAAGAGCTCTTTTTGGGTGCCTCAGACAGGGGGTGGGGAGCTTCCTTTGGTTCTCCCAAGAGTCTCTTACCCCTTCGTCAACATTAAGGAGATGAAGGCTCTACTTTTAGCTCTTCAAGGCCTTTCATACCCGGTTTCATCCCAGGCCCCTCAAAGTTTTCATAGACAGTGCCACAGTGATGTGGTATGTCAACAAGTAAGGGGGTACAAAGTCCTATCTCCTTTACAGCCTAGCTCTTTAGGTCTCGGATCTAGCTGTCAAATATCAAGGGTCTGTTTAGGCTGTATACATACCCTCACGAGCACAGTCTAGTAGCAGACTCTCTGAGAGGGGCCAATACCCAGACTCATGGATGGATGCTTCACAGAGCTGTGTTTCTGGACATTGTCCATTAGTGGTGTATTCCTCAGGTAGATGTTTTTCCTCCACTCTGTCCAGACAGCTTACTCTATTCTGTTCCAGTGTCCTAACTCCTCTGGCTTGGAAGGAGAATGCCCTGTCTTCTCCTTGGAAAGGGAATGTTTCTGCATGCCTTCCTTCCCCTTCCTCTGCCTCTGAGGGTCTTGCACAAGATCAGGCAAGACTCGCCCAGAATCTTGCTAGTAACTCTTTTAGACAACACTGGTTCCCCCTTCTTTCTCACTTGGCCAGGGGCAATCGCCACAAGTTATCTCACCGAGTGGACCTTCTCAAGCAAGGCAAAGGGTCTCTTATCTATCCTCACATGACCACTCTTCAACTGATGCGGCGGGTGGTGGGGTTTTGATCCCTTTTTATGCATATGTTTTCTGAGTACGTGCTTTGGATCCTGAAGGAGGCCAGGAAACCCACTACCAGGAAGTCATACTTGTCCAAATGGAAGAGATTTTCTCCAATGCCTCACTTGAAACCAAAATTCTTTTTCAATCCAGGTTCCTATTTGTGTGATCTGCTCCATGCTGGGTTGGCATATTGTTCTCACCCACCTGTCTGCCATAACTCCTCCTCTGGCCTCTAGATTCAAGGTCAAACAATTTCTTAAAGACATCCTTCATGTCACGCCTCCCAGGAAGCCTATTCTGCCTTCATGGGACCTCAATTTTGTCCTTGAGAAATTGTCAGGCTTCTTTTGAGCCTGCTGATTCAGCTTCCTTACAACATTTTACTTGGAAGACTGCTCTTCTTTTAGCCCTTACTTCATCTAAGAGAGTACATGTTTCAGGCGCTCATGGCTGTTCCTCCGTTTTAGTTTTTCACAGGGGCAGGATACCTCTTCATACTAATCCTTCTTTTATGCCCAAGGTTGGTCAGTGAGTTGTCTTAAACAGTCTTTTAATTTGCCTTTCCTTTTTCCTTCTCCACAGTCTTACCAGTGAGAAGGTTCTTCACACCTTGGATTTGTCCAGACAACTCTGATATTGTTTAGGTAAGAAAAGAATATTCGTTAATCTGAGCAACTTTGTTTCCCTTCATCCCAAGTCGTTGGGTTTGGCTGTCTCTAAGTAAACCATCTCATCCTGGATTTCTAAGGCCATTTTTTTTGCTATTTTTTCATGGGGAATGTCTTTCCTCTTTAGTAAAGGGTCATTCTACCAGAGCTGTTGCTTCTTCTGGTGCATTTTTCAAATGATTGGATACCAGTTCCATCCTCAAGGCTGCTACTAGGTCTTTCCATACTTTCACTAAGCACTACAAGTTGGATATTATTTCCAGAACAAGGGTTGACTTTGCCTGGGCTATCCTGCATGGATTTATAAAGGGCTGTTTGGTGCAGTCCTCCTCCCAGGTTTCCTCTTGAGCACTTGTACTCTCTGTTACATAAGGTATACTACATCAGTGATATGGAAGGACTTAGTAATACTACAGTTGTGTAAAATCTTACCATAACAGTAGATGTCCTTCTTTTCACTGTTGCAGTTTTCACTCCCTCTCTTCTACCCCTCTGCTCTTCCATATTCTGCTTGCCCTATTGGTCTGGGATTCTTTTCTCATTCCTCTTCCTAGATGCACAAGTTCCTCCTGGTAATTAGGGACATTCTGTTTCTGCTGGGACACTTCAGTTCTGAAGTATGTATGTCCGTAGGTCAGCTTTATGCCTTCCTCCTTGCACTGGGAGCGTACGTATGATGTACGATGCTTGTGAAGAGAAGGACATTTACTGTTACGGTAAGAGTTTGCACAATTATACTTATCTCTAGAGCAGGGCCGGTGTTAGCATTTTGGAGGCCCCCAGCAAATGTCAAGTTGGGGGACCCCTAGGCACTTTCAGTCTATGTATCACCCTGTCATCGCTACCCCTCCTAAGCAACCTTTTCTGTCATACTGCAGACTTTTAGGATTAGTGCACACAGACTGACCTGTAGCTACAATGCTCACAACAGGCCTGTATACCACACTATGTTGACCCATCTCATAAAGGGACATTTGCAGTTACTTGCATTTAGTTGGAACAGTGATACATTACAATTCTGTGAACAGGGCTGGACTTAGGTGAAATGGTGCCCTAGGCACTGCGTAATGTTTCAGTCCCCCACCACATTCTCCATGGGTCCCCCATAACATGCACATAACTATTTTCTTCTTTTCTCACAGGTTGCCTTACTCTTCAACTTTCTATATGCTCTGATGTGCATTTTATAGTTTTGTTTTATTTTTACACAGCCTTGTCATCAAATGATTGCTTGAACAGAAATAATGATTAAAGAAAGAGATTCAGCATTGCTGCTCAACTTTAGTTTTCCTTGTATCCTTTCAACACGCCTTTCCTGACCAAGATAGCACAGTAATAATTTAGGAACTAACTGAAATAAGCTAGTGCCACCAGAAGCCATAGAGGTTATAGATGATCTGGGGTGCATTTTAGATCAGTTTGCCAACCTTTTATTCCAGTGGTTGCCTAAACAAAAATCAGTCTTATTTTTTTTCTTTCAAGGAAGACCTATGCTGTGTCAAGGCTAATGTTGAAGGCTGACAAAATATACCTCACAATAAACTAACAAGACAGTTGTGAGGCTATGTAGTCTCAGGTCCTATCTGGGAATATTGCCTGCCTCCCTGGCTCCCCACAAAAAAGACAATCACTGCCTATGTATCCCTCTGGTGGTAGATTATGATGAAAGCAATGGCTCAAATTGCCACAGTTATGTATTTCAAATGACTGCTGACATACATATAAATAGCATGCCTCCTCACTTCTCCCCTGTAACCCCCTAAGGCAGCCTGTTGTATATGTGCCTAATGTATGATTGTGAGGAAAGAGGAAAAAATAATGATTACTGTACTGTATTCTGCTTTGCTGATGGACAGTACACTGCCCCTACACAAACTAGAGTAACCTTCTTTGTACACCTCTGAGGTCTTTAAGGAAAAGTAAAAAACAATGACCATACTGTCCCCAGCCCAAACGCAAGTTATAATTGTAAGATTATGCTCAACAGGGTTTTAAGGTTGAAAGTAATTCTTTTAAAAATATGTAACATAAATAAGGTATAAAATAAAGCTTGCTTAAATGCAGAAACAGAGTTTAGTAATATGTGATCAGCATCCATACTAAATGACCGTGACTTGGAAAATAAGGAATCTGCTGAATGGACAGTTTTCCATTACAGACTTAAAAACAGGATGTATGCAAGAGCAAAAATGCAAAGTCTGCTTTCAAAGAACACTGACATGTTTTTCTGCATATAAAAAGAATGGACACAATATGTTTCCTTAAACAACAGGACATGTTTATGACACTTACAATGTGTTTCCCTAAAAAAACATGTTTTTCTGCATTTGGCACAAGAACAGATGATGTTATGTAGTCCTATCTCGCCTACATTCTTACCCGTGGTTCGGAGCCGAATATCGGCTCCGACTCTGCCGATTTTACTAGCTCAAAGTCTTTCATTGGCTGGGCTAAGCAGGTATCCCATGGTGCACTGCTCCATTTCCCCAGATCTCGTTTGCCGCTCGTGTAGCTCGAATGTGGTTTTGCTTGGCTGTGGCTAAGTACCCCCTTTTTTCTTGGCTTAAGAAAAGTTTTGATTCCTATCAAAAGCTGTTTTCATAGCTGTTTGTCTAAGATGTTATGTGATCCTATCTTGCCTACATTCAGTACTGATGGGCTCGGATTCGATCCCTCGGCTCCGACTCGGCACGCTATGCTATAGAGCGAGGCCTCTTATTGGCTGAGCTATTTCTTATCCCAGGATGCACCACCACTAATCCCCCAGATCTCGTTTGCCGCTTACAAACTAGGACGTGGTCTCAAACTTGGCTGGGCTAAGTACTGTTTTATTCAGACTGTTCCTGTCAGGAAATTTGCTAATTTGAACCCAAAAGCTGTTTTAACAGCTATTGTTGTTGTACGAGTGTGTTTGGTAAAATCTGTTGAGAAAATTGTGTTTTTTCGTTAAGGAAGGTTTCCCGTTTAAGTTAGAGGGGCCTTCCCCTATTACTATTACTATCTAGCGTTTTTGTGTTTCCAGAGGTCAAGTACCTGCTTAAGTTAGAGGGTCTTGACCCTCATATTCTGTGTTTGTGCTACTAGTTTGTGAATTGTTTTTTGTCAAAAAAAAAAAAAAAAAAAAAACTTAGTTTTCTCTTTCTGTGTATTAAAATCTTGTTTCTTAGGGTTAGTCAGCATGTCTAAGGAACATAGACCCTCTGGGTTTAAAAAGTGCCCCAGGTGTGGTTATAAAATGTCCATAACGGACGACCACTCCTCGTGCGTTTATTGTTTAGGCGCCAAGCACCTACAAGAGTCCTGTAGCGTGTGTCACGCCTTTTCTTCGAGAGTCCTCCAGGAGAGGAAGAATAAATTAATTTTAAAAGGTCTGATTAAGCCATCCTTCGAGGAGGCTTTATCTTCCTCTTCCTCTCCTACGAAAAAGAAAAAAGCGTCTGCTCCGACCAGTCTGTCGGAACCGACTGCCAAAAAACATAGGAAGGCTTCTCCATCGGCTCCACGGACTTCGGAGCCGAGGGCCGAACGATCTGCCTCGATGCCTCCAGTCTCGACCCCTTAGGTTTCGGAGCCGAGGTCTGGGGCATCGAGAGGCGGGTCACCTTCATCGGCTCCACTGATTTTGGAGCCGATGAGGGTTGCCGGCTCAGACTCTTCCCCTTCGGCGCCGAAGTCCTCATCTGCACCGAGGGAAATTGTTTTGAGATCTCCCTCGGAACCGATAGTAATCGAATCCATTCGGAGCCGGTCCCTTAGTCCTATGGAGCCGATGGAGAAATCGGTTCGGACCCGATCGGTGTCATCTAGATCCTCCAAGATGTCTGATTCAGACATCGACAGGGTGCTCCTAAGACTTTTCCAGTCTCCGGTGTTTCAAAAGTTAGATGTCCTTCAAGGATGCATCTGCAGTCATAACAAATGGGTTGTCCTGTCGTCAGGCAGCCCTTCAGTCGGCCGGATTCCAAAGTCTGGGTCCGGCTTCGGCTGATTTCGCACTTCACCCGACGTCATCTCTGCTGGTCTTCGGGTATAAAGGCATCAGCCGACGCCATTTTCCTCAGTCCTTCTTGCCGCGCGGCGCCCGAAGCAGAAGCTGTTCGCAAGTGCCGGTCGGTTAGATCCAGAGATTACTACTACCGAATACTACTTCAAGACTTCTAAAGTTAAGTACCCGTTGGGGACTCTTTCTTGCCTCAGCCGATGTCAGAAAAGTCAATAACTGTTTAACTTGTGGGAAACAAATACCTCATAAAGATTTCCACTCTTACTGCCTGCCTTGCTTAGGCCCAGACCACGACGTAGCAGCCTGTTCGCCTGTGCTTCTTCAACCGACAACGCTTAGGCGCCGGGTCGGAGTTTGCTGAACAGTTTTTCGCTCAGATTTTGCGTACATTATGCCGCCGGATCCTCCGACTACCCAAATTGTTAAAAAACGCAAAGAAAAGACCGACACTCGCGGTCCGCGGTTTCGCCGAAACCACGGTTAAGCAAGCCATGAGTATCTCGGTTTCGGCCGAAACCGAGAAAACCGGTCAATCTTCAGCCGAATCCATGACTACTACTGAGGCTCCTGCTACCTTAGTTGAATCGGCCTCAGAAGTTTTGCCCACTACTGTGGTTCCTAGTTATTTATCAGACACCATTCCTTTGGATGTCTCTACCCCAGCACGTGGTGCTGCTAGGCCTCCTGCAGCCATGTCTATTAAGGCCTTTGCCAGGGCTAAAGCAGCCAAAACCGTTAAATCAGTGCCTGTTAAGCCCCCCTCACACAGGCCCACTTCTAGTTCACAAATGCTTACTCTGGCAGAGGATTTAATATCCTTAATTAGGGGATCCCAATCTCACCCAGACAGGGCCTCTCAGCCCCCAGAAAAGAGACCTAGAGCAGAGCCCCCCGAGCCAGTGTCTTCTGATGATTCTTCGGATGACTCAGACATTACAGATCAGCCAGAGGCTCCCTTTTCTACTTATGAAGATTCCGATGCTGAAGAATCCATTCCATCTGCCTCTCCACCAGAGGAATTTTCCTTTGGGGAAACCTTACATGCCATGAGAGAACAATTCCAATGGCAGGGACAAGATCTCTCAGATTCAAGAAAAAGGCTTAGAACATTTATGCACTTACCACAACATAGGCCCTTAGCTATACCTCCAGTACTGCCTGTTGTGGATGATGCATTTAATGATGTTTGCACTGCTCCTGATACTTTACCTCCAGCCCCTGCCAAACCTGATAGATTTTACAGGGTGCCAGACACTCATCACCACCTATACAAGGCCCCACTTGCAGATCCTGTTACTATATCCTAGGGGCCTAAGGCAGTAGCCTCGACCTCAGCAAAAAAACATATTCCTTCTGAAAGGGAATCCAGGTCCTTAGAGAGATGGGGGAAAAAAGTTTACACCTCTGCTACTCTCTCAGCTAGAGCTTTAAACTGTCAGTTTCATATGATCCAATACCAAGAGTTTATGCTTGATCAGTTAACTAAGAAGCTGTCCACTGATGACTCCTTAGATAAGAAATATGTTTTAGAAATGGTGAATAACATTCAGCAGGTTAGTAACCATTCTTTAAAATGTGGCTATGATGCACTGGAGGCTTCATTTAGATCAGCCATGACTGGCACAGTGATAAGAAGGCATGCATGGTTGAAAGAACAGGTCTTGCCGGATCATGTTAAAGCAAAGCTGTTAGATGCTCCTATGGATAAGGCCAGTCTATTTGGTACACCTGCTCAGCAAGTAATGAAGAAAATGGAAGAGAAGGCGAAATCTGTACAAACAGTTAAGGATTTCTTACAGGTTCAGCCCCCAAGGTTTAACAGGAACTGGCCTGCCAAAAATTGGTCCTTTCCAGACTCCTCAAAATCTCAAAGAGGCAGGAATAGACGCTCTAGAGGCAGAAATCAATCCAGAGGAGGTGCCTACAGAGAACGACAGTGGCAAGGCAATACCCGAGGCACAGACACAACCACTGCCACTGCAACAGGACAATCACAGTGACTTGGCTCTGACACCGCCTACCAGGGAGCAAATAACAGCACCTTTAGGCGGAAAGTTAGCCTTATTTTCGAAAAATTGGCACTATATCACAAAAGACAAGTGGATTTTGCAAACCATAGACCAAGGCTACGGGTTCCACTTCCACACCTTACCAGTAAAAAGAGGAATGCCAAACCTACCTCCAAATCAAAAAACAGAAGCTCTAAAGCAGATAGCGCAATTAACAAAGATAAGAGCTGTGGAAAGAGTACCAATAACAGAACAGGGCAAAGGATTCTACTCCAGACTCTTCCTAGTACCAAGAAAAGAGAAAAGTTGGAGACCTATTCTCGACCTGTCCATCTTAAACACATACATCATTGTCCCAAAATTCAAAATGCTGACCCTACAGCAACTTCTTCCCATGCTGGGCAAGGAGTGTTGGCTGGTAACTCTAGATCTCAAGGAGGCATACCTGCACGTCCCCATACGACCAAATTGCAGAAGATACCTCAGATTTCTTGCAGGATCAGAGCATTATCAATTCTCAGCATTGCCCTTTGGCTTATCTACTGCGCCCAGAGTATTCACAAAATGCCTGGCATCAGTAATCGCTCACTGCAGGCTACAGGGAATCCAAATTTATCCATACCTGGACGACTGCCTGCTACAAGCGGACAACCAAAGCAAGCTGACAACAGATTTACAAAGAGTCATTTGCTTACTACAAGCCCTGGGATACACAGTCAATTTACAAAAGTCAAGACTGATACCATCCCAAACAAGAACATTCTTGGGTGCGGAATTGGACACAGTAAAACAAATGGCATTCCTAACTGCAGAAAAACAAAAACAACTCCCTCTTTACTTCTTGGCATTAACAAAGCAGAACAAGCTAACAGCAAGA
This sequence comes from Protopterus annectens, assembly GCF_019279795.1. NCBI lineage: Eukaryota > Metazoa > Chordata > Ceratodontiformes > Protopteridae > Protopterus > Protopterus annectens. Next base: position 1,212,886,153 of record NC_056739.1, read on the forward strand.
AAAGTACTGCAGGCCTTGGGCTTCATGGCATCATGCATAATCTTGGTCCCACATGCCAGACTGCATATGAGAAAGCTACAGTGGTACCTAAAGAATTTATGGTCTCAACACAGGCACAGCTTAGAAACCGAAATCCCACTAATACCATGCCTGAAACAGGAGTTCCTATGGTGGGCTCAAGCATGCCAGTCAAACCCAGGCTTGCCCTTCCACAACTTTCAAGCAAGTCAAACCATCACAACGGACGCCTCAGACCTAGGCTGGGGGGCGCACATGTTGGACAAATGCATACAAGGATTGTGGACTCCAGACCAGCTGCACCTGCACATAAACCAAAAAGAAATGCTGGCAGTAAAACTAGCAATCCAGAAATTCAGACCATTCCTCAAAGAAGGCCATTTAATGATAAGGACAGACAACACCACAGTCATGTGGTACATCAACAAACAGGGAGGCACTCATTCATACCCCCTATGCAGAATGACTCTGGACCTTTGGAATATGTCTCTGAGCTACAACATCCAGTTACAGGCAATATTTGTGCCGGGAAAAGAAAACACCCTAGCAGACATGTTAAGCAGAACCACCCCGGATGCTCACGAATGGATGCTACACCCGGACATCTTCAAGGCCATCACAAAGAAATGGGGAATGCCACAAATAGACCTATTCGCATCCCCACTCAATCACCAGCTCAAAAAATTCTGCACAAGGACATACCACCCACTTGCATGGAAGGTGGACTCTCTATCCTTCAGTTGGAAAGGCCTGACAGCATATGCATTTCCACCTCTTCCTTTGATGAACAAGGTACTACTGAAAATCAAAGAGGAACGCCCAAGGATAATCCTGATAGCTCCGAATTGGCCAAGACAACACTGGTATCCATTGCTGAGGAGCATGTCTCAGGGAGAATGTGGTCAATACCCTGATGCCTTTGATGTTAACTCAGAACAACTACAACATCATGCACCCAAACCTAAAAACCTTGCAACTGACTGCCTGGAACATCACATAGCAGCAACTAACCCAGACCTATCCCAAAGGGTTAAAGACATTATCCTTGAAGCCCGCAGACCTTCAACAAGAAGGAACTATGCAGGAAAATGGAAAAGATTTGTCATTTGGAGTACTGAAAGAGGAAAAGATGTGTCGAACATAGATATTGCTAACATCCTGGAGTACTTGGCAGAGCTTCTACATACAGGCCTGTCCTATTCCTCCATCAAGATACATGCATCAGCTATTTCAGCAGAATACAGCTTCGATCCACCTGTCTTTTCGCATCCTCTACTCAGGCAGTTCCTCAGAGGGATCAAGAATGTAAAACCTCCTAGGAAACCACCATTACCAGCATGGGACTTGAACTTTGTGCTAGAAAAATTGACACTCCCTCCATTTGAACCAGCAGCAACAGCAGATCTGCAACACCTATCATGGAAAACTGCTTTCCTACTGGCAATTACTTCAGCAAGGAGGGTTTTGGAACTACAGGCCTTAATGGCAGTACAACCCTTCCTAATCTTCCATCAAGATAGGGTGTCCATGAGAACTAATCCTACATTTATGCCTAAGGTGGTATCCAGAGTGTCTTTAAACCAGGCAATCCACCTACCTACCTTCTTTCCCAATCCACAGAACAGGGGGGAAAGACTGCTGCATACCTTGGATGTACATAGACAGTTACGCTACTACCTGGACAGAACCAAAGGTGACAGAAAAACTGACCAGCTTTTAGTAGCCTATGCAACAGGAAGGGAAGGAAAAGCAATTTCCAAACAGACAATCTCCAAATGGATAGGAAATTGCATAAGATTCTGTTACTCCTACCACGGAAAACCAATTCCACAGAACATAAGACCTCATTCTACAAGGGCTACAGCCACTACCACAGCTTTCTTACGAGGAGTGGCAACCAAGGACATTATTGAGGCGGCTACTTGGACCTCCGTGCATACATTTGCCAAGCATTATAATTTACCTCTATACTCTAGATCCCGAGCAGGGTTTGCCACTGCTGTACTGCAAGGGATCCTAACTACACCATAATTCTTCTTCCTCCTCCCTAGTTTGGCTATGGTATTCTACCCATTTGTTATGACTGCAGATGCATCCTTGAAGGACATAGTACAGTTTTGTACCTACCATAAATGTAGATGTCCGAACAGGATAGCATCTGCAGTCAGGATTACCCACCCTCCTTTCCCTCTGTGGTACTCCTAGGGTATTTACCCTCTTAATAGCTAGCTGGGGGGGAGTCTCTTATGGTGTATTTGTTTGTATATATGTACATACATTGTTATTTTTTGTGTTTGCCTTCTACTTTTTTGGAAACATTGGCATTTATCCAAAATTTAGCTTTCCAAGAGGGCAACTGGCATCTGGGGCAAGAAACACTGAGGAAAATGGCGTCGGCTGATGCCTTTATACCCGAAGACCAGCAGAGATGACGTCGGGTGAAGTGCGACATCAGCCGAAGCCGGACCCAGACTTTGGAATCCGGCCGACCGAAGGGCTGCCTGACGACAGAACAACCCATTTGTTATGACTGCAGATGCTATCCTGTTCGGACATCTACATTTATGGTAGGTACAAAACTGTACTTTTCGGCTCCAGCCCATTCGGCTTCAGAGCCGATGGTCCACCCTGCTACTATGGTTCCTCCTCCAACAGCCTCGGCACTGTTGGAGCCGGTGCTGGTGGAACCGAAGGAGGTTTTCGGGTCGGGCCTGACCCTTACTCCAACTCCGGCTCTTGAGTCGGAGTTCGGTACGCGGACGTCTTCTGTCGGCCCCGGGGGGGACGCTTTGGGACTGATGTTTTCGGTCTCGAGCCTTCCTCTCGGTGCGTCGGCTGCGGGAGTGCCGTCTACTGTTGTGGCCACGGAGGTGGGACCTTCCCAGGATTCTGGTGGTCCCGCCTTCAGGGCTATGAGGAGTGCGTTAGCCAAATCTTCTTTGGCTACCTCCACGGTCTCTCCAGCTCCTTCCCTGCATACTGAGACTGGGTCTTTGGCAGTCGCCCTGTCCTTAGACAGCAGAGCCCCGGGGCCTGAGGTTACCCCCACTGGGGTTTCCCCCCCTCCTGGAGGTCCCTCTGAAGCATCTTCGGAGGAACCCCCCAGGAAAAGATCGTGCAAGAGGAAGCACGTTGACTCCCCTGATGAGTCTCTTACATCAGACACTGATCTCGATGATGCAGAGGGGTCCCCTAAGTTGTCCTCAGATGATGTCTCCTTTGCAGACATCCTGGAAGCCCTTAAACAACGAGGCGGCTGGCAATCCAAACCCCCTTCTGCTGATGAGTCGGTGTTCCTTAAGGCCTTCGGGGCACAGCCCTCCGCCTCCTGGGTGTCTCCGCCCTTCGACGAGCTCTTGGATTTGATCTGTCGAAGGGTGTGGGAACACCCAGACTCTGTGGAACTGGTGCCTGCTCGTCCTAATAAGTTCCTGTCAGCACCCCCGGAAAAAGAGTTTCTGACGAAAGGTGTGGCTGTAGATGCTTTGGTGGTGGCATCTGCTACCCAGCAAGATGTAGCAGAGGCTTCGACGTCCGTCCATCCTCCTAATAAGGAGTCTAGGATCATGGATCGGTACGGTAAGCGCACCCTAAGTTCAGCGGCCTTTACATTAAGGTCCTTGAACTATCTCACGCACTTTACCAGGTTTCAGAGGGATCTGATTAAAGAACTTTCCGATACCCTCTTGGGTAACCTGCCTGAGGAGCTGGCCCAGACGGTTGGCTCTCAGCTGGCTACGCTGTCGCCCATATCAAACTCGTCCATGAGGCTCATTTCTTATGCGGCCGAAGGGGCGAGTAGTGCGGCGGGTACAGGCATTGCTCTACGGAGACAAGCCTGGCTCCGCCTGTGTCATTTTGCGGAGGCCTTTAAGTCTTCCTTTGCCGACGCCCCCTTTGATGGGTCCTCCTTGTTTGGACCCAAGGTAAAGGACACACTGACCCGCTGCGAGCAAGAAGGTAAGACTTTGACTGCCGTAGGGGCACGATTTTCCACTCTCTTTCAGCCTTACCCCAAGGCTAAAAGAGGAGGGAAAATGTGGTTCCATAGATCTCAGAAGTCTTACCCCTCACAGCAGGACGATCCCCCTTCCAGAGGCAGGGGAGGGGGAAATTCTTCTGGAAGATGCCGTCCCAGAGGCGGCAGAGGCCCTCGCAACACTGGAGACCGCGAGTCCTTTCGTGGCTCTTCAGCCTTTCACAGTCCCTGAGGGATTGCCCGACTGTGCAGCTCCGGAGCCAGTCGGGGGTCGTTTTTCGAGGCACCTAAAAGCCTGGGAAGGTATCACTCAGGACCAATGGGTGCTTCGAATTATCGCCGGAGGTTACGCCATCCCTTACTCTCACTCTCCACCTCAGTCCAAAAAAATCCCGGCCTCCCACCCAGTCAACGGGAAACTGCAGACTCAGAAGTTTCAAAGCTGCTGCAGAAAGGAGTCATCCAACCGGTCCCCGCAGACCAGATCAGATTAGGGACTTACTCAAGATTCTTTTTGGTGCCAAAAAAGACCGGGGACTTGAGGCCCATTTTGGATCTCAGCATTCTAAACCGTTCAGTCAAAAAGTCCAAGTTCCGAATGGTCACCCTACAAACCATTCTCCCATTGCTGGAGAAAGGTGTTTGGATGTGCTCCATAGATCTCAAGGACGCTTATTATCATATCATGGTACATCAAGCGTCCAGGAGACATCTGCGCTTCAGCCTAGGAGGCAGTCATTTTCAGTTCCGCGCGCTGCCCTTTGGTCTCACCACAGCCCCCAGGGTGTTCACCAAATGTTTGGCGGTTGTGACTGCTCACCTGAGAAGTCTAGGATTCCAGGTGTTTCCGTATCTAGACGACTGGCTCCTAACTGCCACCTCCAAGCATCTACTATTGCGGACCCTACAAGCCATGATATCACTGGGCAATTCCCTTGGAATCACCTTCAATTGGCCAAAGTCTGTGTTGCTGCCATCTCAACGCATAAGATTCATCGGAGTAGAGATAGACTCAAACCGAATGCGGGTCTATCTACCTACAGACAGGATACAAACCATACAGGCTCAAGTTTGAGCCTTACTTCCCAGATCCAAAGCCCCAGCCAGAATGGTCCTGCAGCTATTGGGATCCATGTCCGCCACGGTTCTTCTAGTTCCCCTAGCAAGATTGCACATGAGAATTCTCCAGTGGCTTCTTTCAGCTCAGTGGTCCTTTCAGGAACTCCCTCTGTCACCTCATATGGATCACTGAAACCTGCAAACGGGACCTTCGCTGGTGGCTGGTGCCCTCCAATCTGGATCAGGGACGACCCTTTGTTCCACCTCCTCCTGTGGCCACTTTGACCACGGACGCCTCCCAGATGGGGTGGGGGGGGGCATTCCCTGGGCAGGTCAGTCCAAGGCAAATGGCATCCAGAAGAGACCCTACTTCATATCAACATCCTAGAAATGAGGGCGGTGCTTCTGTCCCTTCAAGCCCTTCACGATTACCTCCCTCAGGGCGTAATTGCCGTTCACTCCGACAACATGTCAGTGGTCTGGTACCTGAACAAGCAGGGAGGGACCAGATCCTGTCCCCTTTGCAGAGAGGCCATGAGAGTTTGGGAATGGGCAGTGTCGACCAAGTGCTCTCTAGTGGCAACTCGTATCCCGGGCAAGCCCAATGTGATAGCCGACAGACTGAGCAGAACTATCCTCTCTCCACATGAATGGTCTCTGAACATTACAGTTGCAAATCAGATTTTCAGCAAATGGGGAGTTCTGTGTTGCGACCTCTTCGTGACTCCACTGAATGCGAAGTGCAAAAAGTTCTTCTCCCTCACCCCGGCTCTGGGGAAGAGCCCTATGGACGCACTAGCCCTTCCGTGGCCCACCGGCTTGCTTTATGCTTTTCCCCCAGTTCCTCTCCTTCCCAGGGTGATCCAAAAGGCATCTCTCTTTGGGAGCAAAATGATCTTAGTTGCTCCTTACTGGCCTCGTCAGTATGGTTCCCCTATCTTCGGAAATATGCTCTGGAAGGTCCATGGTTCCTGGATCAGATCCCAGACCTATTGGCTCATCAGTCGGGACTATTCCACCAGTCCCTTCACACCTTAAAATTGACGGTTTGGCTCCTCCTCTTCAGACTATAGTCAGGAGTCGTACCTTGGATCCGGAAGTTGTACACATTTTATCTTTGGCCCACAAGTCTGCTACAAAGAAATTGTATTCTAGCAAATGGAAAAGATTTGCTATTTGGGCTCAACTCCGGGGTCTGGATCCCATCACTATTCCTGTATCAGAAGTACTGAAATTTCTAACTTCTCTTTTCAATCAAGGCTCTTCAGTCTCTACCATCAAGGTTCAATTGGCAGCTATTTCCATTTTTCACGAATCTATAAACCCACCTTTAATGAGCAACAGATTATGTAAGACCTTCTTGAAAGGTGCTGCGCTTTTAAGACCTCCGATTTCTCATCCTGCTCCTCCATGGGATCTCGATGTGGTGTTACACTCCTTAACTTCCTCCCCCTTCGAACCGGCAGCGACATGTGATTTAAAATTTCTATCGTGGAAAACTGCCTTTCTGGTGGCGATTACTTCTGCCAGAAGGGTTTCAGAGCTTCAAGCTTTGTCTGTAAAACCTCCGTACTTAGTTTTTCACAAAGACAGAGTATCTCTCAGGCCAAATCCATCCTTTGTCCCTAAAGTTTGTTCCAGTTTCTGCCTACAACAGTCATTAGAACTTCCAGTCTTCTTTCCGAAATATTCTAACAAAGCGGAATTCATATTCCACACATTAGATGTCCACAGGCAATTGCGTTTTTATTTAGATAGGACCAAACAAACAAGGAAAACAGATCAGTTGTTTGTATCCTTTGCGGACAATAAATTGGGCAAAGCCGTCACAAAGGTCACTTGCCAAATGGATCAGGGACTGTATTACTCAAGCTTATTCTTATTCTAATAAAGAGCTTTACCACCTCTGTCAAAGCTCATTCTACAAGAGCTATGGCTACTTCGATAGCATTTCATTCTAAGCTTGCCATTAGTGACATTTGTGCTGTGGCTACATGGTCTAACCCGCACACTTTCAATTCCCACTACAAATTGGATGTGGCATCTAGAGGACGAGCTTCATTTAGTTCCACAGTGCTCAGGAGTGTTTTCCAATGAGCCACCCAGGATTTAGGTGCTAGGGATGCTGTCCCATCAGTACTGAATGTAGGCGAGATAGGATCACATAACATCTTTTAGTTATGTACTTACCATAACTTTAGATGTTTGGGATCCATCTCACCTACATTCCCAATAACCCACCCTCCTTCCCCCTTCCTTGGAGATCAGAGGATATCAGAAGGTCCGAAACCTGTTTCATCTTGAAACATCTGACAATGTTATATAAACAAGTTGTGCATGTGTGCATGAATGCGGACAAACAAGATCTGGGGGATTAGTGGTGGTGCATCCTGGGATAAGAAATAGCTCAGCCAATAAGAGGCCTCGCTCTATAGCATAGCGTGCCGAGTCGGAGCCGAGGGATCGGCTCCGAGCCCATCAGTACTGAATGTAGGCGAGATGGATCCCAAACATCTAAAGTTATGGTAAGTACATAACTAAAAGTTTGTCTAGTTGGTCAAGAATTGTGATTGTGTGACTGTTGTGTGGTATCCCTCTTACTGTTCCCTCGGGCTAGGCCCATTTCAGTTAGAGGGCCTAGTTCTCCTCTGTTGCCTTCTGTGTGAGGTCAGCCCAAACCGTTTAAATTAGAGGTTTTGGCTACCCTTTCCTTATCCCTTGTTCAAAGTGTGTGCTAGTTTTTTGGTGTGTGTTTGATCACTGTTTTAGTGTTGGTTACTGTTAGCATCGTTCCCACTTTTATAGGGTGAACTCCTGTGTATTGTTACAGTCTTGGTTTTGTGTTGTGGGCACAGTAGTTAAGATGCCTAAGGATACCAAGGAGCACAAACCTTCGGGTTTTAAAAAGTGCTCTAAATGTGGGTACAAAATGTCCATTACCGATGGGCATTCCATTTGTGTCTACTGCTTAGGAGCCATCCACCTGCAGGAATCCTGCAGTTTTTGTCATGCATTTAGCCCTAGAGTTCTCCAAGAGAGAAAGAATAAGCTAATCTTAAAGGGACTATTAAAACCCTCTTTTGAAGAAGCTATGGATTCGGCTTCCAGTGGTAAGTCAAAATCTGGCAAGTCAAAGAAGAAATCTCCGGCTCCGTCAGCTTCATCGGAGCCCCCAGAGAAAATGTCTAAAAGTACATTGACCTCCTAGGCTCCACTGTCCTCTGGGCCGCAGGAAGGATCGGTATTGACGGAACCGGCGTCAGCTCCAATTGTATTGGAACCTCCTAGGAGCCGATCGCCCAGTCTCAAATCAGCCTCTCCTGAGAGGAGATCGCATTCTCCATCCCTGTCCTCCAAATCTTCCAGGACCCTTTCATTTGTGGATGTTGATAGGGTGGTTCAGAGGCTCCTCCACTCACCGGTTTTGGCAAAATTGTTTTTTGTTCCAGCCCAGTCAGCTCCAGAGCCCATCCCAACCCCGTCTTCGATCATTCCCCTGAGCGCATCTCTTTCTTCGGAGCCGGAGTGTTCCACACCGCTCGATGTTTCTAGGCCAGCTCCGATGCCCCATTCTGCTCCATCGGTACCGGCATTGGCTCCGACCCCGTCGGCTCTGTCCTCTGGGTTCGGGACTCGGGATTCTTCAGTCTATCCCAAGGGGGACATCTCTGGGCTTATTTCGGTTCCGAGCCTCCCTCTCGGTGCATCGGCTTGGGGAACTCCAATCCCCGTCATGGCCTCGGAGACTGGTTGCTCCTCTGATTCGGGGGGGCTGGCCTTCGAGGCTATGCGGACCACGTTGGCCAGATCGTCAGCTACATCAGGCGGGTCGGTCACTCTTCCCCCACCACTCCAGTGAGAGCTTCTGATCACCACCCATCCATGGACAGCAGAGCACCAGGGCTTAGGAATACCCCCATGAGTGGTCCCCATATTTCTGAGGGTCCCTCAGAGTTCATTCCTGAGGAGCCCCCTGGAAAGAAAACGTGCAAGAGGAAGCACATAGACTCCCAAGATGAGTCCCTCACCTCTGATACTGACCTCGAGGAATCTGAGGGGTCCCCCAAGTCATCCTCTGATGATGTTTCCTTCTCCGATATCCTAGAGATACTGAAACAAAGAGGTGACTGGCCTTCCAAAGCCCCTTCCGAGGAGGAGTCAGTATTCCTTAAGGCTTTTGGTGCTCAACCCTCCGCCTCCTGGGTGTCTCCACCCTTCGAACTCCTTGACCTGATTTGTCGAAGAGTGTGGGAGAACCCTGATTCTGTGGAGCCCGTGCCCAGGAGTCCCAAAAAGTTTCTTTTCACCCCCCAGGGCAAAGAGTTTCTGTCTAAAGGAGTCCCTGTAGATGCCATGGTGGTGGCGGCAGCCACCCAGAAGGAAGTAGCAGAGTCTTCTTTATCCGTCCATCCTCCTAACAAGGAGTGTAAGACAATGGATCGGTACGGGAAGCGTACCCTTTAGTCAGCCACCTTTACATTACGGTCGCTGAATTACCTGTCTCCCTTCACTCGGGGCTCCAGAGAGATCTCCTCAAAGAGGTAGGAGATACTCTTGCGGGTAACATACCTGAGGCGGTGGCTCAGACGGTTAACGCCCAGGTCTCTTCCCTCAACTCCATTGTTAACGCATCCATGCGGCTCATTTCGTATGCAGCCGAGGGAGCGAGTAGGCCAGCAAGCTCAGGGGTCGCCCTTAGAAGGCAAGCCTGGCTGCGCCTGTGTCACTTTGCGGAGGCCTTCAAGTCTTCCTTCACTGATGCCCCCTTTGATGGTTCCTCCTTGTTTGGGACCAAAGTGAAAGACACCCTCACCAGGTGCAAGCAAGAGGGAAAGACCCTGTCTGCCGTAGGGGTCCATTTTTCCCTTCCTTCTAGGCCATATCCCAAGGCCCAGTGGGGAGAAAAGATGCGGTTCAAGAAATCACAGAGGTTTTTTCCTGCCGCACAAGGTGAACCCCCTTCAGAGGTAGGGGAGGGGGGTTATTCAGGGAGACGTTGCCCCAGAGGCAGTGGGGGCCCCCGCAATTCGGGAGACTGTGATTCCTTTCGTGGCTCTCTATACTCTCATTCCTGAGGGTGTGCCCAACTGCACTTATCCTGAGCCAGTCGGGAGTCGAATTTCCTTGTATCCGGAAGCCTGGGAAAGCATTACCCAGGACCGATGGATATTACGGATAATTTCCGGAGGTTATCTCATTCCATTCTCATCAGAACCCCCGCCAATCAGAAAAATCCTAGATGTGCCACCCAGTCAAAGGGATTAAGCAGCCTCAGAGGTCTCACAGCTGCTAGAAAAAGAAGCCATCCAGCATGTTCCCTCAGACCAAATTGGATTAGGGACTTACTCAAGATTATTTTTGGTGCTGAAAAGAACAGGGAACCTGAGACCCATACTAGATCTCAGCCAACTGAACAACTACGTACACAAGTCCAAGTTCCGTATGGTCACACTACAATCGATTCTCCCATTGTTGGGAGAGGAGGTATGGATGTGCTCCATTGACCTCAAGGATGCTTACTACCATGTGAAGATGGACAGAGCATCCAGGAGTCACCTACACTTCCAGCTGGGAGCCAGTCATTTCCAGTTTCGAGCCCTGCCCTTTGGTCTCACCATAGCCCCTAGGGTGTTCACCAAGTGTATGGCGGTGGTGAGGGCTCACTTGAGATGTCGGGGATTCCAGGTGTTTCTGTATCTGGATGACTGGCTCCTTACCACTCCCACCAGGCATCAACTAGTTCAAACCAGGGATGCTACCATCAATCTATGTCACCAGCTGGGTATAACAATAAATTGGGAAAAATCTGCCTTATTGCCCTTACAGCGTGTCACCTTTATAGGAGTAGAATTAGACACCATTCGAATGCGAGCATTTTTACCGCAGGAAAGGATCAGAGTATTACAACAACAGATACACATGCTGATGCCCCTGAGACAAGCGAAGGCAAGATTGGTTCTCCAGGTCCTAGGGACCATGGCAGCAACAATCATTTTGGTCCCTCTAGTGAGATTACACATGAAAATTCTCCAATGGCTTCTCTTTGTTCAATGGTCTCTCCAAAGACTTCCACTGTCTCATCCCATCTTACTCACGGACAGATGCAAGCAGGACCTTGGTTGGTGGCTGTGCACCAACAATTTGGACAGGGGAAAGCCCTTCGTTCCACCCATCCCGGTTGCCAATGTGACCACGGACGCCTCCCAGATGGGGTGGGGAGGGCATTATCTTGGCAGGACAGTCCAAGGCACGTAGCAAGAACACAAGATAATCTGCATATAAATGTCCTAGAGATGAGAGCAGTGCTTCTTGCATTGCAGGCACTTCAGAGTGTTCTTCCTCTAGGGACGATTGCGATACACTCAGACAACATGTCAGTAGTGTGGTATCTAAACAAGCAAGGGGGAACCAGGTCTTATCCTCTGTGCAGAGAGGCCATGCGAGTGTGGGCATTGGGCAGTAACTTCCCAATGGTTTCTGGTGGCAACGCACATTCCGGGGAAGTCCAACGTGATTGTGGATAGACTAAGCAGAGCTATCCTGATGCCTTACGAGTGGTCCCTGAATCGCCTGGTTGCAGAGCGAATCTTCAGCAGATGGGGTCAGCCTTGCTACGACCTTTTTGCCAGCCCCCTCAATGAGAAATGCAGCAACTGCTTCACACTAATCCCCCCACAGGGGGAGTCATCCAGGGACGCTCTGGTTCATGATTGGCCCTCCGGTCTGCTTTATGCTTTCCCTCCATTTCCCTTGCTGTCAAAGGTGATTCAGAAAGCGTAATCCTTGGGAAGCAGAATGATTCTGATTGCTCCACACTGGCCTTGCCAAGTTTGGTTCCCCTTTCTTCAGCAATTCACTGTGGACACTCCTTGGACTCTGGACCCTCAACCAGATTTACTGACGCACATGTCGGGACAGTTCCATCCCTCCCTGATGACCCTCCGGTTGACAGCCTGGCTACTCCACTTCCATCGTTAGTCAGACTTCATAATTTCTCACCGGAAGTGTTTCATATATTATCGTCCTCTCATAAACCATCCACTAGAAAAATGTATTCTAGTAAATGGAAAAGGTTTTCTATCTGGGCACATACCAGAGGCATTGATCCTTACACAGCTCCAATAGTTTCAGTTCTGGAGTTTTTGTCTATGCTTTTCCATCAAGGTTCCGCATCAGCCACCATCAAAGTTCAACTGGCAGTGATCTCTAATTTCCACGTAGCGAATGAGCCTAGTCTCATGGCTCATAGACTATGCAAGGCGTTCCTGAAAGGTACTCTGTTGCTCCGTCCCCCGGTGTCCAAACCTATCATGCCCTGGGATCTCAATTTTGTTCTACAAGCCCTTATTTTACCACCTTTTGAGCCTGTAGCTACCTGCAAATTGAAATTCTTGACCTGGAAAACAGCCTTCTTAACAGCAATCACTTCAGCAAGGCAAGTTTCAGAAATTCAAGCCCTCTCTATCAAACCTCCATATTTAATCTTCATTACAGGCAGGGTCTCTCTCAGACCAAACCCCTCGTTCCTTCCTAAAGTGGCTTCCGTGTTTATCCTAAATCAGTCCATTGAGCTGCCTGTTTTCTTTCCCCACTTTTCTAACAAGGCAGAATTTAGATTTCACCAGTTGGATGTACATAGACGACTACGCTTCTATCTACACCGAACAAAAGATATCCGGAAGTCGGACCAACTTTTCTTTTCTTTTTCGGAAAACCGAATGGGTTCTCCGGTATCCAGGGCCACACTGTCTAGATGGATATCTAGATGTCCTTCATGGATGCATCTGCAGTCATAACAACTGGGTTGTCCTGTCGTCAGGCAGCCCTTCAGTCGGCCGGATTCCAAAGTCCGGGTCCGGCTTCGGCTGATGTCGCACTTCACCCGACGTCATCTTTGCTGGTCTTCGGGTATAAAAGCATCAGCCAACGCCATTTTCTCCAGTCTTTCTTGCCGCGTGGCGCCCGAAGCAGAAGCTGTTCGCAAGTGCCGGTCGGTCGGATCCAGAGATTACTTCTACCGAATACTACTTCGAAGACTTCTAAAGCTAAGTACCCCGTTGGGGACTCTTTCTTGCCTCAGCCGATGTCAGAAAAAGTTAATAATTGTTTAACCTGTGGGAAACAAATACCTCATAAAGATTTCCACTCTTACTGCCTGGCTTGCTTAGGCCCAGCCCACGACGTAGCAGCCTGTTCGTCCTGTGCTTCTTTCAACCGACGACACCTTAGACGTCGGTCGTAGTTTGCAGTACAGTTTCTCGGTCCTGTTTTTGCGTACATTATGCCTTCGGATCCTCCGACTCGCATTCTGCCAAAAAACGCAAAGAAAAGACCGACACTCGCGGTCAGCGGTTTCGGCGAAACCATGGTTAAGCAAATCGCGAGTGTCTCGGTTTCGGCGAAACCGAAAACTGATCAAAATTCAGCTGAATCTATCTCTACAACTGAGGTCCCTGCTAACACTCTTGAATCGGCCTCAGAAATTTTACCCACTACGGTGCTTACCACTGACTTATCAGACACCATTCCCTTGGATGTCTCTACCCCAGCACGTGGTGCTGCTAGGCCTCCAGCAGCCATGTCCATTAAGGCCTTCGCCAGGGCTAAAGCAGCCAAGACTACTAAAACAGTGCCTGTTAAACCCCCCTCAACCAGGCCCTCTTCCAGTTCTCAAATGCTTACTTTGGCAGAAGATTTAATTTCATTAATTAGAGGATCTCAATCTCACCCAGACAGGGCCTCTCAGCCCCCAGAGAAGAGACCTAGGGCAGAGCCCCATGAGCCAGTGTCCTCTGATGATTCTGCTGATGAATCAGACATAACTGACCAGCCACAGGCTCCTTTCTCCAATTTTGAAGATTCTGATGCTGAAGAATCCATTCCAACTGCTTCCCCACCAGAAGAATTCTCCCTTGGGGAAACCTTGCATGCCATGCGAGAACAGTTCCAATGGCAGCAACAGGATTTTTCAGACTCCAGGAAAAGACTTAGGACCTTTTTGCACCTTCCACAGCACAGGCCCTTAGCTATACCTCCTGTTCTCTCTGTGGTGGATGATGCTTTCAATGATGTCTGCTCCGCTCCAGATTCTTTACCCCCAGCCCCTGCCAAACCAGACAGATTTTACAGGGTGCCAGATACTCATCACCACCTTTACAAGGCCCCTCTTGCAGACCCCGAAACTATTTCCCAGGGTCCCAAGGCAGTAGCCGCGACCATAGCTAAAAACCCTGTTCCTTCTGAAAGGGAAGCAAGGTCATTAGACAGATGGGGTAAAAAGGTTTACACTTCAGCCACTCTCTCAGCTAGAGCTTTAAACTGTCAGTTTCACATGATACAATACCAAGAGTTTATGCTTGATCAGTTAACTAAAAAGCTAACCACTGATGAATCTCTTGATAAGAAATATGTATTAGAAATGGTCAATAACATACAGCAAGTTAGTAACCATTCTTTAAAATGTGGCTATGATGCACTGGAGGCTTCATTTAGATCAGCCATGACTGGCACTGTAATTAGAAGGCATGCATGGCTAAAGGAGCAAGCTTTACGCCATCATGTTAAATCTAAATTGCTAGATGCTCCTATGGATAAAACAAGTTTGTTTGGTACACCTGCCCAGCAGGTTATGAAGAAAATGGAAGAAAAGGCAAAATCAGTCCAGACAGTTAAAGATTTCTTGCAGGTTCAACCCCAAGGTTTAGCAGGAACTGGCCTGCCAAAATTGGTCCTTTCCTGACTCCACAAGACCTCAAAGGGGCAGGAATAGGCGTTCCAGAGGCAGAAACCAATCCAGAGGAGGTGCCTACAGAGGACGACAGTGGCAAGGTAACAACAGAGGCACAGACTCAGCACCTGCCACTACATCAACACAGCCACAGTGACTTAATCCTAAACCCGCCTACCAGGGAACAAATAGCAGCTCCTCTAGGCGGAAAGCTAACCTTATTTTCAAAAACTGGCACCACATAACAAGGGACAGGGGGTTTTTACGAACCATAGATAAGGGTTACGGTTCCACTTCCACACTTTACCAGACAAAAGAGGAATGCCAAATCTACCTCCAAATCAAAAGACAGAGGCTCTACAACAGATAATGGAGTTAGCAAACATGAGAGCTGTGGAGAAAGTGCCAACAGCAGAGCAAGGAAAGGGGTTCTACTCCAGACTATTCCTAGTTCCAAGAAAGGAAAAAAGTTGGAGACCAATTCTAGACCTGTCCACCCTGAATACTTGCATCATTGTCCCAAAATTCAAAATGCTGACCCTACAGCAACTTCTTCCCATGCTGGGCAAGGAGTGTTGGCTGGTAACTGTAGATCTCAAGGAGGCATACCTGCACGTCCCCATTCGACCAATCTGCAGAAGATACCTCAGATTTCTTGCAGGATCAGAGCACTATCAATTCTCAGCATTGCCCTTTGGCTTATCTACTGCGCCCAGAGTATTCACAAAATGCCTGGCATCAGTAATCGCCCATTGCAGACTACAGGGAATTCAAATTTATCCATACCTGGACGACTGCCTGATACAAGGAGACAACAAAAGCAAGCTGACAACAGATTTACAAAGGGTCATTTACTTGCTTCAAGCACTGGGATACACAGTCAATTTACAAAAGTCAAGACTGATACCATCCCAGACAAGGACTTTCCTGGGAGCGGAATTGGACACAGTAAGACAAATGGCATTCCTAACTACAGAAAAACAAAAGAACTCCTCTTTACTTCTTGGCACTAACAAAACTGAACAAGTTAACAGCAAGAAAGGTACTGCAGGCCTTGGGTTTCATGGCATCATGCATAATCTTGGTTCCATTTGCCAGACTACATATGAGAAAACTACAGTGGTACCTAAAGAATTTATGGTCCCAACACAGACACAGCCTAGAAACGGAAATCCCACTAATACCATGCTTAAAACAGGAGTTCCTATGGTGGGCTCAGGCATGCCAGTCAAACCCAGGCCTGCCCTTTCGAAGGGTCAAGCAAGCCAGACCATCACAACAGATGCTTCAGACCTAGGATGGGGGGTGCATATGCTGGACAAATGCGTACAAGGATTGTGGACACAGGACCAACTTCACCTGCACATCAACCTAAAAGAAATGCTGGCAGTAAAACTGGCAATCCAAAAGTTCAGACCATTTCTCAAGGAGGACCACTTGATGATAAGGACAGACAACACCACAGTCATGTGGTACATCAACAAACAGGGAGGCACTCATTCTTACCCCTATGCAGAATGACTTTGGAGCTGTGGACCCTGGCACTCAGCTACAACATCCAGTTACAGGCAATATTTGTGCCAGGAAAGAAAACTCTCTAGCAGATATGTTAAGCAGGACCACATCGGATGCCCACGAATGGCAGCTGCACCGGATATCTTCAAGACCATCTCGAAGAAATGGGGAATGCCTCAGATAGATCTATTCGCATCACCTCTCAATCACCAGCTCAAAAATTCTGCACAAGGACATTCCACCCACTAGCATGGAAAGTGGACTCGCTCTCCTTCAGCTGGAAAGGCCTAACAGCATATGCATTCCCACCTCTTCCCTTGATACACAAAGTACTACTAAAAATCAAGGAGGAACGTCCAAGGATAATCCTGATAGCTCCAAACTGGCCAAGACAGCATTGGTACCCACTGCTGAGGAGCATGTCTCGAACAATATGTGGCCAATACCCTGATGCCTTTGATGCTAACTCAGAACAACTTCAGCACCATGCATCCAAACCTAAAACGCTGCAACTGACTGCATGGAACATCACATAGCAGCTGCTAATACAGAACTTTCACAAAGAGTTAAAGACATTATTCTTGAAGCACGCGGGCCTTCAACTAGAAGGAATTATGCTGGGAAATGGAAAAGGTTTGTCATTTGGAGTTCTGAAAGAGGAAAAGATGTATCAAACATAGATATGCCTAACATTCTGGAGTATCTGGCGAACTACTTCATTCAGGCCTGTCCTACTCCTCCATCAAGATTCATGCATCAGCTATTTCAGCAGAATACAGCTTTGATCCACCTGTTTTTCACACCCTTTGCTCAGGCAGTTCCTCAGAGGAATCAAGAATGTAAAACCTCCAAGGAAACCACCATTGCCAGCTTGGGACTTGAACTTTGTGCTAGAAAAATTGACACTATCACCTTTTGAACCAGCAGCAACAGCAGACCTACAACACCTGTCATGGAAAACTGCTTTCCTACTGGCAATTACTTCAGCAAGGAGGGTTTCAGAACTACAGGCCTTAATGGCAGTGCAACCCTTTCTAATCTTCCACCAAGATAGAGTGTCCATGAGGACTAATCCTACATTTATGCCTAAGGTGGTATCCAGAGTGTCTTTAAACCAGGCAATCCACCTACCTACCTTCTTTCCCAACCCACAAAACAGAGGGAAAGAATACTGCATACCTTGGATGTACATAGACAGCTACGCTACTACTTGGACAGAACAAAAATAGCAGAAAGACTGACCAACTTTTGTAGCCTATGCAACAGGAAGGGAAGGAAAAGCTATTTCCAAACAGACAATCTCCAAATGGATAGGAAATTGCATACGATTCTGTTACTCCTTCCATGGAAAGCCAATTCCACAGAACATAAGACCTCTTTCTACAAGGGCAACAGCCACTACCACAGCCTTCTTACGAGGAGTGGCTACCAAAGACATTATTGAGGCGGCTACTTGGACCTCCGTGCATACATTTGCCAAGCATTATAATTTACCTCTATATTCCAGATCCCGAGCAGGGTTTGCCACTGCTGTTCTGCAAGGGATCCTAAACACACCATAATCTACTTTTAACCTCCTCCCCTAGTTGGCTATGGTATTCTACCCAGTTGTTATGACTGCAGATGCATCCATGAAGGACATAGTACAGTTTTGTACCTACCATAAATGTAGATGTCCGAATTGGATAGCATCTGCAGTCAGGATTACCCTCCCTCCTTCCCCTCTGTGGTACTCCTAGGGTGTTTACCCTCCTAATAGCTAGCTAGTGGGGGGATTTCTTTCATGGTGTATTTGTTTGTATTTATGTACATACATGCTTATTTTTGTGTTTACCTCTATCTTTTGGAAACATTGGCATCTATCCAAAATTTTTAGCCTTCTATAGGGCTTCTGGCATCTGGGGCAAGAAACACTGAAGAAAATGGCGTCGGCTGATGCTTTTATACCCGAAGACCAGCAAAGATGACGTCGGGTGAAGTGCGACATCAGCCGAAGCCGGACCCGGACTTTGGAATCCGGCCGACTGAAGGGCTGCCTGACGACAGGACAACCCAGTTGTTATGACTGCAGATGCTATCCAATTCGGACATCTACATTTATGGTAGGTACAAAACTGTACTTTGTATCTCTTTCATCTATCAAGCAGGAGGTAAAGATCTGCCATTTCCAGTCAAAGCTCACTCTACTCGGGCTGTTTCCACATCCACAGCCTATCAAGTCAGATTGTCAATGGATGATATATGTGCTGCAGCTACTTGGGCTTCTCCTCACACATTTGTTTCTCATTACAAATTGGATGTGGTCTCCAGGGGCAGGTCTTCCTTTGGCTCCACAGTTCTCAGGAGTATTTTCCTATAAGCCACCCAGGATGTAGGTGCTAGGGACGCTGTCCCACGGGTAAGAATGTAGGCGAGATAGGACTACATAACATCAAGAAGTTATGTACTCACCATAACGTTCGATGTATGTAGTCTATCTTGCCTCACATTCTTACTTACCCTCCCACCTTCCCCCTTCCTGGAGGATTTGGAGGTTAGGTTGTCATCTACAGAGTTCCCTTGCTTAGCTTATTCTTTACCTGGATGTGATGTGTGCATGGAGTACAAATAAGTTTTGCAGCAAACTAGATCTGGGGATATGGAGCAGTGCACCATGGGATACCTGCTTAGTGATGTGTGCATGGAGTACAAATGAGTTTCGCAGCAAACTAGATCTGGGGATATGGAGCAGTGCACCATGGGATACCTGCTTAGCCCAGCCAATGAAAGACTTTGAGCTAGTAAAATTGGCAGAGTCGGAGCCGATATTCGTATCTGAACCACGGGTAAGAATGTGAGGCGAGATGGACTGCATACATCGAACGTTATGGTGAGTACATAACTTCTTGTTCTTATACAAAGATCCAAATAGAATACAGGATGTTCACACTGTCAGAAAAGCTGGCTTCTTATAAATTCAGCAAAAATGTGACAAGACATTGTTAAACAAGGAAGCTTAAACATAATATTATTAAGGCAGCAGTTTGCGTCAGCATCTGCAACAATTAGTATTGTTTCTAAAGGATGAGCAATTCTCCAAAATAGAATACCAAGAGGAAATGTATATGTATGTGCATGACTAAAATTGTATATAAAAATCTGTCGCCTCACAGTAAGATGCTGTCCGGTTCGATTCTCAGAGCGTCTTCTGCGTGGAGACGTGCGTGAATGGGCGTACCTTCGTTGAAGGTTGTGCGTCAGGCCTGGCAAGCCGGTACGGAAAAATCAACTGCCAATCATTAGCAGACCGGAGTTCCGCTGTGGAGACCTCTAACCGGGAAAAGCCAAAAGACACAAAAATATCAGTCCAGTTATGTTAGGGGTATTGGTAGGGACACATTTGTCCCGAGGTAAATGTTATATCTCTCACATCATCTGTACTACATTAGAAGTAAAGTGAAACAGTACTTTAAGCTGCAACATTAGTCCATCTGGTTTATTATAAAAAGTTATTTGTTACTGCTCTAAGTTGATGCTGCAAAGTATATTCTCTCATCAGTGTATATTCTGCAAGTTTCTGTATGCAACAGATTGTGAATGCAAATATAACCAGACTTTGATTTTAGCAGAATCCAGCCAGCATGACTGAGTGTCTTAAGAAGACTTCAAATCCATAACAGTAAGCAGCACAATATAATTTTTCAATGGCAAGCTAGCCTGCATTTGAACCTAAAAATCTGCATTCGATCCTGCAGAGGGTCACTTCAGTCAAATTGCAGTAACTAACATTTGTACTATGTGTAAATCCTAAACAGAAGTATTCCAGTTTATGCACCTTGCAGTATTAAAGTTTTTTTAGACGTCTACATTCGGAGTGAGAGTGAAGTTCAAGTCGCAGTGCCATAAATTCTTCAAGAAAAGGTGAATATCTACTTTGTACAGCAGTCCGCTGCCTGTTGTACTTCACCAGCTTCTCAAGTGACTCAAAATTTCCAGCCATCAGCAACAACAGCCTGATCACCTGTTTTCTTGCTAACTGGTAAGACTTTTTTCTGTGTCACATTTTTAGTATGGATGCTATTAGACAGTTTGCATATTATTAGACATTTTGGATGTTATTAGACAGTATGGATATTAGTAGACATAATTCATACAGGAGTAAACCAAGCTTTAGTAAATTGCAATGTTGGCATACACAGTACATTAGTGAATGTAAAATCTTATTAGGGCAGGTTGATAGTAAGACATTATGCAAATGTATTACAATATTTGACTGGTATCTCAAAGAAAACCATGTGGGATATGACAAATGTGTGTGTGATTCAACAAAAACTTCATTTTGTGTATTAACTAAGAGTAAAGTGTTTCCATTATATTCAGATGTTGAACAGTTATGTCCTGTCACCACATGAGTCAAATCAGTTACTGATAGAACCTCTAGTGCATTTTGTTACAAAATAATGTAATAAACGTTTAAAAGACAGACACAATGAGTTCCAGAATCTTAGACAAGTTATACATACATCTTTTCAAAAGTGCATAGGAGTTTCAAATTCAGCAGGACAGGTTACTGAAAAATATCAGAAAGACCATGCAACAGTACAGGAAACTATTCAACAGCAGTTGCAGGATAAAGGAAATAAATTAGCTGAACTGACAGAGACTGGGAACTTCCTGCATACATAGCTAATCTGTGCAAAATAAATATATTTTATAATATGTTTGTGTTTTGAAAATGGTTAAGCATACATACTAAGATCTGATGTATGGACAAGTCATTCTCAAATGTTTTACTTTCATTCAGTTAAAGCAAGACATGTATCAGTAGTACAGTAAAATGGACCATATAACTGCTATACTAATAGCGTAGTCAAAAGGTACACAACAGTTTTACTGTATAAAAATGAAATAGTTCTAGTGCATAAAATTAAATGAAAGTAGTTAACAGTAAAGATATAAAGTCACGAGACTGACATGCATGTTTTTTCTTTTCATCTAAAATACATCTTTTACAATGCGCAAGAATAACAGGCAGACAGCAAATATAAATAATGTAAATATAAACATATGTTAGTTAAGCTAATATCTATTTTGTTTTTTACAATTTATATATAATTGTATAGTAACACCACACCAAACAGTTAAAGTTCTGAATTTTAAAAAGAAATAAAATCACAAATGGTATTAGTCAAACAGTCTTTGTAAAATGAATGTCAAAGCAGTTAAATAAATAAAAAAACTAAAATCTATGTAAGCTAATTATACAATGTCTATTTATGTAGTATAAATGCATAGTTATGCAAATCACAATCAAAATAAAGGAAAAATGCCAAAAGAATTAACTATAGTTTACAGAGTATAAAATGTGAGCTCAGACCTTCCTAGACTAGATGAATAGTTTACAGGAAATGTTGGAAAGATAAGATAAAAAAGACTGATTGCCAGACGAGTAGCTTGAGTTTTTCTAAACATTATTGTTATTAAAATATAATTGTTAAAATGTTTACATTCAACACTATTTGGTAATTGTAATAAAATGTCACAATTCTAGATGTCACTGATAATCTGTTTGCAAGTAAATGTTAAAAGTAAAAGAAAAGAAAAAAAACCTCAGTTGCATCAAGTACAGCCAGCAAATGGGTTATAATATACATAGAGTTCAAATCAATTGTGCAGGAGGGTGTAAATACCTACTAGTGCTAATAAACAGTAAAAGCTTTATAAAAATGATCAAATCAGTCTATAGTTTTATAGCCTAGTGGAGCGGATATGTGGTCAAAGTATTGGGCTGGTGTACATTCCAAAGCAAATAAACAATACTGCAGTATACTACAGGGAGAGAGGCACTCTTCTACGTTTTACACTGACTGTATAAGCAGTACTGCACAAGGGTCTAAAATAAAGCTACAGGAAGAAATATCTCATTCCTTCTTGACTCTTTTAGGGGGGAGGGAAAAACAGGTATTAGTGTATTAGAAATACTGGTAAACTGAATTAAACCTGTCAGGATAAGATATTTTAAAAGTTGTTAATAGATTATTGTATTGTTTAGTATTAAATTGTATTTACAACCTGTTAAACTGTAAAACTGTACAAGAGATGGTTTAAAAAACAAGAGATGGCTTAAAATTGCTTTATTACAGATATACAAGAGATAGTAAAGATATGTAAAAATTGAACAAGACTGGTCACTGTTCACTATTTTAATATGTTTTTGGCAAAACAATGTTGGTATAAAAAGCACGAATGTTTCTAATTGCTGAGTATGTTGTTTAAAATAACAGGACATATGCCTTTGGTGCCAGTTCCACTAGATATTTCTAAAGAGACATAAGAATTTTCCAAGATTCTGCTCAATATTAATGTTATTAAATTTGTAAGAGTAGACTAAATGTACTTTACAGTCTTTGTATGTACAAATGATAGTCTTTGTATGTACAAATGCAGAAGAATTCAGTACAAATGAAATTCATGTCTAGCAATGAATATGTGTAGAGGAAAGAAATGGGTCCAGGATACCTACTAGATTGAAATGCATGAATAGCAAACAGTCTGTATAAATACATACTGTACAGGATACCTTGTAATAAGTTCAATAGTAATTTGTCAAGTTGTAATATTATCACTGATTTTAAGTTGGAGTCTTATTACTGGTTTTTGGACCATCATTTTATCTGTACTAGTATTGGTTGTCCCCAGTTAAAGGAAAATTAAATATTGTATTTATACATCTAATGGACTAATATGTAAATAGCATTCTTCAGTGTATACTTCACTGTCAACTAAAGTGTATAGGCAGTTTAGAAATGTTATGGTTAAAATGACATTGAAACTGTATATTTTCAGTAGTGTATAAATGCTTGCAGTAGCACATAGTTCTTGTCTCTTATAGTTAATTCAACAGTTGCAAAGAGTTAATGGAACAGTTGTAAGTCATAAATTAAATTTTGTAATTGCAAAAGAATAAATTAATCAAGTTAAAAAATAAAATTAAAGCAGACACCGCCCATAATTGATGAAATATTTTCACAGAATGGTCTGCAAGAGAAAAAGTTGTTAAATACATTCACTTTTGGTAGTAATAGTTTTATTTTATTGTATTAACTGTTTAAAATTGTATTTTGATTTGTATCAAAAAAAGACTAAAGGTTTTGTTTCTTAATGTGTTTTCTATATAATGTGATCAGAAATGCATATCAGTATAAAGTGAATTGTGTACATTAAAATAAAAAGAGGGAATTGTAAGATTATGTTTAACAGGGTTTTAAGGTTGAAAGTAATTATTTTACAAATATGTAACATAAATAAGGTATAAAATAAAGCTTGATTAAATGCAGAAACAGAGTTTAGTAATATGTGATCGGCATCCATACTAAATAACTGTGACTTGGAAAATAAGGAATCTGCTGAATGGACATTTTTCCCTTACAGACTTAAAAACAGGATGTATGCAAGAGCAAAATGCAAAATCTGCTTTTAAAGAACACTGATATGTTTTTCTGCATATAAAAAGAATGGACACAATATGTTTCCTTAAAGAACAGGACATGTTTATGACACCATTACAATGTGTTTCCTTAAAAAAAACTGTTTTTCTGCATTTGGCACAAGACCAGATGTTCTTATACAAAGTTCCAGATAGAATACAGGATGTTCACACTGTCAGAAAAGCTGTTTTCTTATAAATTCAGCAAAAATGTGACAAGACATTGTTAAACAAGGAGACTTAAAAATAATATTATTAAGTCAGCAGTTTGCATCATCATCTGCAACAATTAGTATTGTTTCTACAGGATGAGCAATTCTCCAAAATAGAATACCAAGAGGAAATGTACATGTATGTGCATGACTAAAATTGTACATAAAGATCTGTATCAATCCAGTTATGTTAGAGGTATTGGTAGGGACACATTTGTCCCGAGATAAATGTTGTATCTCTCACATCATCTGTACTATATTTGAAGTAAAGTGGAACAGTACTTTAAGCTGCAAGGTTAGTCCGTCTGGTTTATTATAAAAAGTTATTTGTTACTGCTCTAAGTTGATGCTGCAAAGTATATTCTCTCATCAGTGTATATTCTGCAAATTTCTGTATGCAACAGACTGTGAATGCAAATATAACCAAACTTTGATTTTAGCAGAATCCAGCCAGCAAGACTGAGTGTCTTAAAAAGACTTCAAATCCATAACAGTAAGCAGCACCATATCATTTTTCAATAATGACCTTCTGTGCACACCTTTTAGGTTTGACTGTGATAAAAATGAAAGAAGTAATAGATACACAACCATCCCCCCCACACACACACACCCACATAACCTATAACAACTTTCTCTACACACATACATCGCAGTAGGACTGGTGAGGCCATTATCAGATTTATCCTAACAGGGTTATATCTCAGCCCTGTTCAGGATAGAGAGTGTAGTCTGAAAATGAATAAATTTTTTCTCATTTTTCTCCAGCCAGCAGCAGCTTTAGTGGGACCCCACATAGTCGAGGATGATTAAGGCAGCCTCACTGCATCCATTTGTACAGTCTGGGGAGTGGGGGCCACTAGTCTTCTAGAAGATGCAAGTGTCTGAATGCTCTGTGATATATTTTATGCTTTACTTTTAAAACTTAATTACTTGTTAACTACATTTTTATTGATACCCAGATGAATAATTTGTGTTTTGGCAGCACTGGGTGTGTGCATAGACAAAATAATCTGTGATATATATATATATATATATGTGTGTGTGTGTGTGTGTGTGTGTAGCACTGGTACTGCCATACCATGTCAGTGACTGCTGTTCAGCATTACCAAATAGCAGCTTATTTACCTCATCGTGGAGTAATGCATACCTGTCACTTTTCCTGATTTTTAATGATCTTTCCTGATTTTGCCTCATAATTTTGCTCTCTCCTTTATAAAAAGTTTGATTTGTTAGCAAATCACTCGGGATTGCAGTCAGTAAATCCAGAGTGTTATGCTTATTATCCAAAAATGCATGTTGATGCAAAAGGTGTTATTCTATTAACTTTTTAACTGAATTAGAATATTTAAAACCTGTTCCTAATTTTGAGCCTTTAGTCTGCTTTTATTATTAGCACTCCACTAAATTCTTCAGCAAAAAAGTTTGAGAGCTATAGTATTTGTTTTTCTGCCAGTATTTATAAAACTCCCTGAAAGAGAAAACCTTCCCACATTTAGATCAGTCACTCTGGGTTGCTGATCCTTCTAGTGCTTACCTTGCTTATGTTCATTATCAGCTTTAATCTAACAGGGTCATATTACAGCCCTATTCAGGTTAAAGAGCATAATCTGGAAATTAGTACATTTTCCCCTCATTTTTCCACAACCAACAGCAGCTTTTGTGGGGTCCCCCACACAGTCAGGTAGGGTTAAGGTGGCCCCCTGCAGCCACTTTCTATTTTCTCAGTTAGTTTTAGTGAAGAATAATCACTAAGCCTGGGGCACTATGTCAATGGAAAAAATCAATCAAATGGAATTGTAAAGCCTGTTACTTGATAAAACACAGTGTTACTGTAATCAGAAATATCTTTGAATTTTAAAGAATTATAAGAGTTATTACCACTCCTTTGGTTTATTAAGTATATAGAATTGCTGTACTAGTTTTTATTGTTTCAACAGACATGTTACAAAATATCAAGAGAAGATAACTTGCTGTGTAAGGATCGCTGGTGCCTAAAGCCGGCTATACTCTAGAGTTTCCCTAACTAGAAGAATTATAAAACTCCATGGAATTTCAACTGCTTGTGTAGCAGTGTGTTATTAATGCTGCTTGTTGCTGTACTTGTCAGGTTTTTTATGTTGGATGTGCATCTCTCAAACCAAAATGGTCAGTTGTGTGAACATTATTCAGTTAGAACAAACATTACTAATACTCTTTGTAGACATTTAGTGACAGGTATTAATAGCAAGAAGTTTATATTTTATGTTTTGTGAATCTGGGACCAGGGGAAGGATGATGCAAAAATGTCTTAGACACCAAGGAATGCAAATGATAAGGAGTGTTAAAATACCTGCCATCTTCTGTGTCTGAATGAGAAAGTATTTTAACAAACGTTAATGTGAATCACTGATTTTATGCAACACCTTAGCCATCTTAATATCTTTTATTTAAAATATTTTCGGTTGTTCCTTAGTATGGGAGTGATTATACTGTTACACTGAGGCTTTTCACTTAAAAGTAGTTGTTAGGCATAAGATGGAATAAATATAGTAGAACAGGCCTGAAAATAGTCAGGCCTGTCTTTATTTATGTATACAGTTTCAGGGAAAAACAGTTCAGTAGAAGGGAAATGATAATCTTTCTGGCTAAACACGAGATGTGCAGATATAACAGTTCTCAAGAGAAAGCTACAAAAGTAATAGACAGGCACTGTCAGCACCTGCATGGCAAGGCCTGTGAATCAAAGTTTGAGGGGATGGATACAGCTACCAGAGGAAAGTTACTGAGGTAATATATATGGTTAGGACAGAGAAGTTAGTTGGAGTCTGGTGCAAGACTTGTTCAGATATTGTTATTGAATTACTTTCATGCTTTCAGTTATTTGATGTATTATGCTGCTGTATACCATTTGAGTATGCTGTTGTGACATTTATATCTGCTGTTTATTATATGCTACTCTGTACAATAAAGTATTATTAAGCAGTCCATGGCAACAGAACTCTGATTTTTTACATGTACCATAAGTGCTTACGCTTTAAAGCTCAGAGAGGTGAGTGCTAGTGCATCATTGCTTGTTTTCTGTAGGTGTTGTCCGTTAGTGCTCAGGTGATATGGTGTTGGTGTGCTCTCCAAGATTTTAGCCTTCCGGAGAAATGAGGGATAAGTTTTTCACTGTGTGGTGTTTTTCTTTTTCCCCAAGGTCTAGTGACCTTGATGTGAGAATAATAAAGTAAAGGGGGCATGGAGTGTAGGAGTCCTTGCAACCCTACAAAAAAAAAAAAACAAAAAAAAAACTTATTTTCATCTGTGGCATTTGCTTGCACATGTGTTATAAACTTAAGTACTGTGGCTTACTAAGGATTTGTGTATTTAGCCTGGTAATGTCAAGGATTAATATTGGATCAAGGTTACCATCCTTCTCTCCCCCTTTTTCCCAGGAGCCTCTCTCTTCTACCAGAAAAGGGTAGGGAGGCTAAAGGAACAAGAGGCTCGCAATTTACTCCAAGGGCAGTATACCACCCCTGTTTGCAGGAACTTCCTCAGGGAACTGTCCAGCTGTGTTCTTAGGCATGCCAATTCACAACACCAGACTCCATGAAGAATCTACCTTGTTTGTTCCTGTAGGGTTTAAGGACTGGGACCTTTGCACCCCTATAACTAGACAGACTTGCTGATGGTTATCTAGCCAAAAAAGAAAGACTGTAAATCACTCAGGCTTTTCTCCTTTTTAAACAATGTGTCAGCTGATTGCATCTGCTGAGAAGGGAAAATTGGTCAGTTCTGGGGATGATTGAAGGTTGTGAAATTCAGACCAGAAAGCGAGTATCTACCTCTGGCTATTTCCTGCGAATAAGGAATCTTGTGGCTGTATTCCTACTTCAACATGTATAGTTAAGGGTGAATATACTTGCATAGCTATATTTTCTTTTTCTTTGCAAATTTCAAGTATTTTAAAAGAAGGTAAAAGATCTAATTTATGAAAATTTTGCACACAAAACGGAAAATATTTGTTTTATGGATTGTGATACAAGGGTTAAGTGCTTTACACTATCCCACTAGGTTTCTTAACTATTAATCTATTTATTTGGTTCAAGTTGAGTTTGCCAGTCGGTGTTCATGTTTCTGCAATGTATGCCTATCTGCCAACTGTTCTGCAAGTGGCGCATCCTTCTGGTAGTGCATTTCTTAAGTCCAGTCATTCAGTTAAGAGCACCAAGAAAACATATCTTTTCTTCATTTTTGAAACCTTTGTTAGAAGACAATTTACCTCATTTTGAGCTGGCAAATGTATCCTAGTTCAAATCCCTGTGGTTAAAGGTGCCTTTTCTTATTGCTGTTCTTTCAAGACTTCAAGCTCTCATGCATAAACCACCTTACCTGGTGCTCCTCACTGACATGTTATCATTGAAATCACATCCGTTTCTGTTACCAAGCATAGTTTCTACAGTGACTGAATCTGTTTATTTGCCAATATTTTATTGTCTACAGAAATGGTGGAGCATACCGTCTACATTTTGTTCCGAGAAGCTGTACAAGGCAGACTGGTGAATTCGGAAAAGCTGACTGATTTTGTTCTGGATGTTTTAAAAGGGAAAGGAAGGTCAACTAGTCAGTAAACTGACTTTCTAAATGGTTGGTGCATGGCATTGTCTTTTGCTACAAGTACAGTACGTCTTCAAATCACAGCAAGAGCTCATTTGACTGAGGTTGCAGCCACATCAGCAACATAATTAAGAAATGTTTCTACACAAAATGTGTTGGTTTCCATGCACACCTACATAAAGCACTGCAAACATGATGCACAGTGCAGGTCTTGGCATGCCTGTGTTTCTACTAGTGGTGTTCCGCTGGGCTTGGTACTGGGATCTCTCCTTTTCAGAAAATACAGCTGTGAAGTCAAGGCAAATGTAGAGGGACTTTGGCTGACCCAATTTGTAGGCAACTTTAATCTGGGACAGTCTTTGTATCCCCAAAAGATGAAGATGTTCTCCAGTATGATCTGACACAGACAAATAATTGGTGTCAGAGCTATGGCCCAAAACCCGAGGTAAAAAATACATAATGGTACTCTTTGGGAAGATGCCCACCCCTGCAAATTACAACATTGATAACACTCCCCTAAGAGTAGACCCAGTGGTAAGGGACTTGGGAATTGAGGTTGCTAGTAACTTGAACTTTTATCAACATGTGTCCATGGTGGTGAGAAAATCTTCAAAGTGGCACAATTTATAAGTAACTGTACTCTGCCATCATTGACCAATAATCAAGTACAGCGCACCCTTTGTCATGTACCTAACTAGGCATTTGCAACAGCTGGAGCAGCCTCAGAGGTTCCTCACTAAAAGAATATAGGGTGTAAATATATCCTATATGGACTACCTCAAAGACCTAGCCATGTTCTTATTTCCTTCGGATTACTGAGGGACAATCTATGCCTGACCTGCAAGACATTCTCCACTCCAGCCCTGATTGATATTTTACACATTCGCAAACTAAACAACCCTAAAATTAGCTGATCTAAGGATCTAAAGATTGTTTGTGACATAAAACAAGTTTGTAACACATGTGCGATTTTCAGGGATTATCCCTTCTCTGGAACAGACTCCCAATTCATGTGAAGTAGAACACTTCCCTAATCCTATTCAAACACAATTTAGAACAGTGGATGGGAAATTGAAAATTCATCCTTGGCTTTGTCACTTGTTCCTTAATGACAGGGCTAGCTTGTAGATATTTTAAGGTATAGGCATATACCAAAGCCAGTCTAGTCCTTGGGTATTGATGTTTGGGAAGACTGGAGCATGAATGGCTAGGATTAAAAAGCACTAGTTCCATTAGCCTAGTAATTCCCTGTAATATTTCCTGTTGTCATACAGCTAACTAGTTGACTGTTATTCCCTTTTCTCTGACATTACCTGTTCTTGACCTTTTTAACTTGAGACTGCATGGTAATGGCCATACTATTAACAATGTCACACTTGTGGGGTGCCTCTGTTTTCCCCACACTTGTGCAACATGAATTGTGTGTTAACTAAGGGAAATAAAAGGGCTATAGTGGCACTTGCCTGCTTGTAAACATATATATGATTGCTGTGTTTTCAAGTGTTTAGGTTCCTTGACATAATTATTATTACTTTTTAAACAAGAAACATCTTTATTATGTTATCCCATATAACATAGGCAGTCTTACATTATATAAATGAAAACAAACCATCCTGACACAATTCTAGTTGCAAACACATTACAAACCATGTTGACATAATTCTAGTTGCAAACATTATACATCAGTTATAATCTATCCAGTTATTGTCAGTCAGACATTTAATACCTCATTCAAATCCTGCCTTCTTTTAAACCTTGATCCTCCTCTGTATGTATTGTTCCTTCGATTCCCATTTTTTCTTATGTAGTTTGCCCCAATCCTTTTCTAAAGATCCCAGTTCCATTTGTTTTATCTCTGTTACTATATCCTCTACTTCTAGTAAAGTTGGTTTAGACTTTGCTTTCCATTTTCTAGTAATTACATTTTTGGCAGCCACCATAGTTAGGCTCAGCAAGGATTTACTCTGTGTAGGCAATTCTGATTCTGTGTCATAGCTCAATTTCCATAGTTAAACCAATTTGCTCCCCCACTATCTCTGACAAAGCAGTCTATAGGGAAACTTTTAAAAACATTGCATATTCTGAATCTAGAACAGAAGCTGCCCTTAAAAAGGGAATAATTAGTAGAGCATATGAAATATTGCTTGGTTACTATCATCATCCCTTTCCACTCTGAATT
The DNA here is from genome assembly GCF_019279795.1 of Protopterus annectens. Lineage (NCBI taxonomy): Eukaryota > Metazoa > Chordata > Ceratodontiformes > Protopteridae > Protopterus > Protopterus annectens. The sequence goes on from NC_056739.1 coordinate 1,212,916,888, forward strand.
ATACTTTTCTGCTTGTGCTATGTATAGGAGCTTTAACTGTGTTGCTCTGAAATACCTCTTTAACTTGGGTAATCCCAATCTGCCTTGTTCTGTTGGAAGAATCAATTTATCCCACTTGACTTTTGCCTTCATCATCCCAGATAAAATTATTCAAGTCTTTAATTCCTAGCCACAACTTCTCTGGTTGATAAAAATATACCTGACCTCTGTGCATCAGACTAAAAACATTTTATCTTGTATCTTGCTATCAATATCCATATAACAGCTCTTTCATTTTCTCAGTTTTTGTGTTATCTTCTGTTTAGTTTCTTCCCACGTATCCTTAGCTGCCACACTGAAGTAATTTTTAATCCATACTCCTAAGTACTTCATTTTGTCATGTCCACATAAATATGGATATTGGCAAACCAATTTGTGTGTGGGTACATAATTTACTGCTATTGCCTTTGTTTTAGTTTCATTAATTTTGTATCCTGAAAAGATTTGAAACTGTCCGAAAATGTTCCATAGCACGGTAATGTCCCTTTATGGTTTTGTCTGATATAAAATAGTATCATCTACAAATAGAGACCACTTTTCTTGACTACCATACCAATTATGTCCTTGGATTTCTGAGTCCCTTATTTTCTTTACCAGTAGTTCTAAATATAATGCAAATAACAAAGGGGAGAGAGGACACCCCTGCCTGGTTCCTCTGCTCAAGCAGAAGTTATCAGAGAGGACTCCACCACTTTTTGTCTCTGATCCCTCATATATTCTCCTAATCAACCTTATAATTTTATCAGAGAATGCAAATGCTTCCAGTGCTCTGCTCATAAAGTCCCAGCTTACTCTGTCAAATGTTTTATCTGCATCAAGACCTGTCAACAACAGTGGTATTTTCTTATGTTCTGCTTCCCTCTGGATCATCAATGTTCTGTTAATATTATCAGATGTTTGCCTTCCCTCCACAAAACCACACTGATCTGTGTCTATCAATTTTGGCATCACCTTTCCCATTCTTTTAGCCATTATAGACATAAACACTTTATAGTCCTGGTTTAGTATTGAAATGGGCTTGTATGAAGCTGTATGCAATGGATCTTTATCCTTTTTAGGTATTAAAGCTATCACTGCTTTCTTCTAGGACATTGGTACTTCTCTCCTCTTAAAATACTGTTTAAAAAAAAAAAAGAAAAACTTCCAGATATTTGTCAGTTTTTCCCTCCTAGCTACCAATCTTCCACAGGAATACCATCTATTCATGGGGACTTTTCTGCAGATTGGTTATACTTCACCATTTTTATCTCATCTCCTCCTGCCCTATTATTAATTGAGCTTCATCTGCCTCTACCCGTGACATATTTAATTCTTCCATAAAGATTTCCATTTGTACCTTCTGTTGACTACCATATTTCTCTGCTTTATACAGACTTTTATAGAATTTCCGAAATACTTCTAATACTGCTACAGGATCTCTTGTTATCTTTCATGTTATAGTCTCCCTAAGCTTGGTGACATCCCTTTCTACTTTCTGTTGTCTAAGTCATTATGCTAAAAGTTTTTGTGCTCTAGAGTTATCAAAAAAACAGTTGCTTAACAGCAATTATTCTAAATTCATGCATATTATCAAGGTAATATTACATTCTGCAATTGCTCCTGTTCTTGTTCTGTGTGGTTCCCCCTATTTTGCAGTACTTTAATATTTGTTAGTCCCTGTAAAAAAATTCTTAACCATATTTCCATTTCTTTAATTTCCACCCTATTTTAAACTCCACTTTAGTTTTATACCACTCCCTAGCTATATTATCAGAAGAAATGTCTGTCTTTTTCTAGTAGCTCCTGAATAATTTCCACTACCCATTCTTTAAATTCATCTCTTTTCAACAGATGGGTGGGAAAGCTCCAGTGTCTTATTTTATTTATTACCCTCTGTTTTTATTTTAGTTATTATTGGCACGTGATCTGAAATAGTTACTGTGTGTGTATATCAAGACCTTCATTAAATGCACATGTTCCTGTGAAATATAAATTCTGTCTAGCCTAACCCAGTTTTTGTATCTTTGGGTATGTTGTGACTTTCGGCTTTTCCCGGTTAGGGGTCGCCACAGCGGAACTCCGGTCCGCTAATGATTGGCAGTTGATTTTTACGTACAAAGTTGCCAGCCCTGATGCACAACCTTCAACGAAGGTACGCCCATTCACGCATGTCTCCATGCAGAAGACGGTCTAAGTGAGAGTCGAACCGGACAGCGTCTTACTGTGAGGCGACAATGCTATCGCAGCACCATCTTGGGGTATAATATGTAAATTCACTCCAAATTCCTAGTACTGAATTCACATCTTCCACGCCAAATACTTTCATACATTTCTTCAAAAACGTACCCTCCCTTGTTATATTTTTCCTTCTTGGCCCCTCAGACACATCTTCACTGTTGCAGATCAAAATTCCATTCCCCAATTATTAGTAGTAATCCTTGCCGAAAACTGATTATTTCTCCCAGAATTTTCTTATGCTCCATTCTAGCAGTTTTCAATGGAATATAAATACATGCCAGAGTTATCTTCTTCCCTTGCCAGTAGCCCCTTAGTACTCTAAATCTACCATTATCTTTTTTTATCCTCTTCTATCACTAGTGGAGCTCCTCTTGCAATTAATATAAGTGCTTCTCTTTTCCTTTGCCCCAGGTACTCTGCTGAATAACTATATTGAAAGTCTTTCTTTATCAAATTCACATGCTCAGTACTTTCCAGGTGTGCCCGCTATAGCATAGCTATTTGCACTCTACATTTTTAATATAGTTCACTAATCTTTCATTTTGTATTTATCTGTGAGACCATTGATATTTAAAGACCTTGCAGAAAGCATCATTTTCTTGAAAAATGATTATACCCACCTTTTATGTATATAACTGCTTTTGTGTTGCATGCATACACTGTTTGGCAGGTTAATCTTTTATAGAGGTGTTTCTTGTCATCTCCATTTGAGCCTGTATCACATCTTACAAAGCTGTTTGTTTTATTGAAAGCCCTCAAACAAAAAAATCAAACACAACTCCAATACCCCTTAAAGCCTATAAATTTAATAATACACAAAACTATGTACTACTTCAAATATTGAAGTGTTGCCCTTCTTATAGGAACAACTGTTCCAAACTGACGGCCACACACAGAGACTTGAGATAACTTGAAAGGTTAGCCATACTAAGACGCATGGTACAGCCTGTGCTTCTACCAAGTGCTGACTGGCTTTATCTTTATAGCGCTGTCAGCTGGGAAAACAACTGAATGCTTTCAGAAAACATTTTCTACAAGCTGTTTCTCTTTATAAGATTGTCTCCTGGAAACATGAGAACCAGACACAAGACTGTCCATACATTTGTTTACTAGAAACAAGCTTTATAATGTTCAGTATTATTTTCCATTTATTTGCTTTTTCTTAAAACTTGTTACTAATTTAAGCTAAGGGCCTTAACCACATTGCTCCCCATGCAAGAATGAGAAAAGGCATATTCATTTTTCTTTTGTCTTGCTCTTTTAACCATATTTTTTCATTATAGTGCCTACATTTCTTAAAACTGAACAAGGAGAAAGAAGAATGGAGAAAGGTGCTCTTGTTTTTTTTTCTTTTTTTCCTATCTACATCAGCATCCCCATTACACTTAAAAATACCTGAGAAAACTTTTTTACTTTGTAGCATGCAAAGAAAATCATACAGTATTAAAATAGTACCATTAAGAAAAAAATTGATTTACTTAGTTAACTTCCTCCCTCATGTTCTCCTCCCCTGAATATTTTTCCAAACATTAATGACATGAAGTAGGGCATATGTTTTAAAGCCCCCTACAGGTTTGACATAGTCCAAAAAAGTCCAATATTTCCAGATTTTCTTGTTCTTTCATGTTTCACAAATATATTATTGCTTTGTAATCCCATCCCACCTTTGTCAATTTCCAAGTTACTGGTTTTATTCCTTTTCATCTCCATTTCCCAAATCCTCTCTCTGCTTCATTTCCAGTGTACTTTCATTTTTTCTAGTCGACTCTTGTGTTTTTTTTCCTTCTCTCAAGCACTTTCTGTTGAAATGTTGGAAAAGGTTTCACTGGCACAGTCTCTCTGTGGTCTTAATTACCAGAAGAACAAGAAGCCGACTCTCCAGTTTCACAACTCACTTTTTGTTGGACAGTTTATTTCTTCTTTAGCATGACTTTTGTCCCACCAGGGAAAAATATTTTAAAGATAGTATACAGATGTTTGAATCTCACCCCTGCTTCTAGACATTCCATGAATAATGGAATAAATTTACTCTTCTTCTGTCTGGTGTACAATGAGTAGTCATTCTTCACAAACACTCTGGTGTCTCCCACTTTTAGTACTTTGTCCTGCCACAGGTTTTTCAGAATCAGCTCCTTCTGCTGGTAAGATTACAGCTTTACTGTTAAAGGTGTAGGTTGCTTTCTCATAGCCAGGTTTGGAGCATACACACAATGTGCCCTTTCAGTTAACAGTTCCTGTTGTGGAATGCCAGTGCAGTTGCTTATTTGTGCTTTCATAAAATTAATACAGTCTGTTCCTTCAGCTTTTCTGGTACAGCAGAAAATCTCAGGTTTTCCCTGCATGCTCTGTCCTCTAATTAATTGTTATTTTTTAAACTATCTCTTCTTGTGCAGTCTTTTATACAGCCAGCCTTTCCTTCATGTCAACCTCTGAGTTTTGCAGTTTTATCACCTTGTCTGAATATTTGTTTAAATCTGCTTCCATTTTTTTCTGGCCTTTTATTGTTTGAGTTGATATAATCCATCAGTGTTTTGGCTATTTTTTAATCAGGTCTTTGTGCAGTTATTTGCCTTATACTTTCCTCTAGTTTACTGGAAGTCATATCTGGAACTTGCAGTGCTTTTTGCTGAACAGCTGCTGTACTTTTCCCAGTCAGTGTTTCTTTGTCACCTTTTGTAGCTAATTTTCCTTCAGGTCCTCATTTCTTTTTTCCTAGCATCCAGGCAGTGCACTTACTAGCCAGTTACTGACATTTACCCAGAAATATAGGTCCACTGGCTTTCTCTGCTAAGTTTCTGTTTTCACACAAGGAGAGCTAGAATTAAGCTGTTGCTGAGTGTGCAGCCATCTTGGAAGTCCAAGCAATTGCTAGAAAATGGAAATCAAAGTCTAGATCAACTTTCTAGAAGTAGTGAGTATAGTAACAGAAATAAAACAACTGGGAATTGGATCTTTAGAAAAGGGAAGGAGTAAACTACATAGAAAAAATGGGAATTGTGGGAGCAGTATATGCAGAGCAGGAATGAGGTTTAAGAGGCAGGATTTGAATGAGCTATATAATGCTTAACTGACAATGATTGGAAGGTTTATAATTGATTTATAATGTTGGATGGCACAGTGGTAATGTTATCACCTCACAGCAAGAGGTTCTCCAGTTCAGTTCTTGGCTGGGGTGCCTTCTGTGTGGAGTCTGCATGTCCTCCCTGCGTTCATGTGGTTTCCTCCCACGTTACAAAGACATGCATCTGGCGCATTTCTCCCCAGGCCTCCGCTGAAAATTAGCTTTGTTCCAAGTCGGACTTTCCAGGTTAACAAATGTTAAATAAATAAATAAAAATAGAATATAAATGTAAGATTGCCTTTCTCATACGTGGACATTTAATAAAGATATTGGGGAAAAAGAAAACATTATTTCCATGGTGGTGCAGCAGTAGCGTTGTTGCCTCACAGCAAGAGGTTCTCCCATTCGATTCTCGGCTGGAGCGCTTTCTGTGTGGAGTCTGCATGTCCTCCCAGCGGTTGAGTGGCGTTCGAAAGACATGCATGAATGGGCGTGCCTTAGTTGAAGGTTGGGCGTCGGGCTGGCACCTCGGCACCATAAAAATCTACTGCCAATCATTAGCAGACCGGAGTTCCACTGTGGCAACCCCTAAGCGGGAAAAGCCGAAAGAACAACATTATTGATCCATCTGAATTTATAAGTGTGCATTTGGCAGATCTGGAGTTGATGACTTCTAGTAGAGCCTAGTTTACAGGACCCTAATGGCATTTGTGAATAGTTGCCAACCCGGACTCTTCCACATCAAGAGAGAAAGCACTGAGATGTGGTACATAAACTAAGGGAGCCAAGATCCTGGCAAAGAGACAGCTTGGATTAAAGAAAAGGCTTTACGGTTCCATCTTTGCCTTGCACTAGTTCGCTTTTAAGGTTTATAGAAGCAATTAGCAAATGCCTTATGCAGTAAACTAGCTTTTGCACACAAACAATTAAAAATATTGGACCTATGTGAGGTCTTCCAGAGGTGGATTTATTTGCTACAAATCACCACAGTCCGATCACAACAGTTTACTCCCATTCTACGTGACAATATTATACATGCTCTGTCTTTTTTATGGATACAAGTGTTACGCTGCATCTTCCTTACATTTCCTCTTCGCAAGATGTGTCCCATGGCAAAACAAGAAAAAGTATTTTCTAATTCTGATAGCTTCTCCTAAGGACTTCTCTGTCAGACAGCCTGTTGCAACTGTCACGTTTTTACTCAAAGCATCAAATGAAGGAAAATATATTTTGATTTGATGGATGTTCTCAGAAAACTCTGATATGATACTAGCACAATCCAGGAAAAAAATCATTTTTTGTTTCATTCAAATGAGAACGAGTACCAGTCAGTGAACAGACTATCTGAGCTGCCTTTTGTTGTGACAAGTTTATAAAAACTCTGCAAAAGAATACTCCTCTGAAACTGCAGTCACAGCTGTGATATAGTTGAGAAATATTTCTGTACAAGACATTTTAGAAGTGTCATGGACCAGTGCACACACCTTCACAGGAATTAGATATTGAGGGCACACATCCCAAGGATAGGACAGGTTTTGGCATTTCTGTACTGCAGGGAATCTTGTCTTTCTGTAGATGTTATGATTCTTCTTAGGTCACTGTAAAGATAAGAGTGTTACTGTGTGTAAGGGACTTTCCATAACAGTAGATCCACGTAACAGTAAAACTACTATTTTAAGTAATAACATAGTTATTTTTGTTCATTTGCTAGGCAAAAGTTGGTAGCTTACTACAATCCCTATAAGGGCTAATAGGGACCTCGAGAGGGAGACATCTCTATCACTCTGCATGAAGGCTTTGCTCAGACACCAATGTAGTTCATTGGAATGCTGGAAGAAAACAATCATTGACTTTCACAGGGATATGAGCACAGCTGATGGAAACTGTGATCAGAGAAGCAGCAGATAGGGTAGGCAAACCCAGATGTTACATTTTTCTGTTACAGTGACCTTTTCTTGAAAATCTGCTATTGTGGTAAGTACTTGGCACATATCTGTGCTGTCTGCTGCCTTGTGTCCCTCCTTAGGGGGCAGCTGAATATTTTTCCTTCATTGTCACAGAAGTATTATTCTCCAAACTTGCATTACATTGCCCTCCCATATTAGCGTAATCATTCAACTTCCTTTCATTGCATTATTAACATAAGTGAATTCTCCACTATTGCCGAAAGTGTTTCGGGTGAAACATTTTTGCTGAAAGTGAGTTCAGCTTAATTGCCAAAGATACAAACGTGTTCCCATATACATATATAGCTTTGCACAGTAAGGAAGTGTTCTATAAATTTCACCTGGTGAATAATTGCATGCCACTACATAGACTATGATGCTGTCTGCTTTTCATGATGTGTTTTGTTTTTACCAGTATTGTTTGTCTTATCTGTTTTGTGTTGCTGCTTATTTGTCTTTATTGTTGAAGTGCTTTTGTTCACATTTGCATTCTTGTTTTACCTTGAGCTATACTTAAGTGTTCATATTGGGAGGTTGTTAGTAACATTAACAGGTGGTACACTTGTGTCATTTTTTTTTTTTTTAGTCATGCATGACTAGTCCCTTTTTTCTTTGCTAATATATAATGAATACCATTGAAAAGAACTACAGAAAATGAGCTTTACTTAGTGTTCTTTTGTCATGTTTTATTAAAGGAGGTAAACCTGTAGGTCTTCAAAGGAAGAAGAAAATCCCCAAGGACCCCTCTATTCAGCTTGGGAAGCCCCTTCCTGATCAGGGAGCCTGCAAACACTACAGAAAAAGTTGCCGGTGGCTGAGGTGAGTTTAAGTATTTATCTGTTCAATCATTCAAACATTCATTGCTTGTTTTACAGTACTGGAAAATAATCTGTTATTCCATTGAGCACAGGGGTGTAGTCTGTGTTCTACAGTAGTAGCAAAAAACCAGGTGCTTAGGTTATGCTTCAGTTTGGTTAGTAAAGCTACTCATTTTACTTTAATCTGTCTTGTGTTGAATTGATTTGGGTGTGACTTTCTTGGAGGTAACCTGAAAATGCACGTCTTTTGCTTAAGAAAAGCCTGCTGTGGCACACAATGTTTTTTATTTACTTGTGCCATTTATTTGGTACTTTGTTTCAGCTTCTCTACTGTACATTAGTGATGGTCTGTAATGTCAGTGAGCTGCATAGTCCCCCTCGTGCTAGCTTGAGGGCAGCAAACTGTAGTAAAATACCCTGCCTACCCCAATTCCATCACCATCCCACAAACAATTGCACAGGACTTCAGTATGAAATGGAAGTGGTCCCTTAAGATTTTGGCAGAGTCCCTTCAGGCACTGTAAATGTTATCCCGGGTCACCCTGATAATAGTCTTGTAGCCAACTAACAAACAGAACGGAAAATACAACCTGTATCAGAGAGTAGCCAAACATAACAAAGGATCCGATATATTTTATTTTTTCTGATTCAACTGTTGGGACTCTGATCTGACTGTGGTCCAGTGTCTGCACTATTAAACCTTTAGATCCAGGACTCTACCTCCTCCCCTACGTACAATTCCCCTTCCTTCATCAAATACCTTGGATCTCATCTGCTGCCTGAACCAAACAATTGCAAGGGGTCTGATCTCCTTTTTAGCACAAGTCTTTACCAAAAATTTTTCTTTGTCTTAATTTCTTATACCTGTAGCTGGTGCTTTCCACCTTTCCTTCCCTATCTGTTGTCCTTTTGACAACGTTAGATAATATTTAGATAACATTTGGATAATTTTTAAATAATTGTTAAATATTTAGATTACATATTTACATAGTTGTATATTTACATAACATTAGATGTTCTTTGTGTTTCACTGTTGCAGTCATCACACTTGGGTTATCTGCTTGCAGATAGCGCTCAGTCAGCCCGAATACCAGAGTCTTAGTATTTCTGCGTCGGATGCTGTCACTTCTTCCGTGACGTCAGGTTGTCAGGGGTATAAAACAGGCAGCCGATGCCATTACATCAGTCTTTCTTGCTGAGAAGGAGCCCGAAGCAGATGCAGTTCACAAGTGCTGGTCGGCCACTACCTGACATTTTCATTTTTCGAGTTTCAAACCTGAAGTCTACTAAAGCTAAGTACCCCATTGGTGATTCTTTTTTCTTGCTCTTAACTGATGTTAGAAAAAGTTAATCATTGTCTTGCCTGTGGAAAACAAATACCTCAGAGATGTTCATTCTTACTCCGTCACTTGTTTAGGCCCAGACCACAACGTACCTCACTGTCGGTTGTGTGCCTTGTTTAACGCCCCAACCATTCGTTGTCTGGCTATCTTTCTCGCTAAATTATTTCGCTCTCGTTCTCCGTATTCCGAAATGGCTTCGACAAGTCATCCGACTACCAATCTTCCAAAAAAACGTAAAGATAAAGACAGAGACAGACTGCATAGGTCCAAAACTGCCTACATTTCCATTAAGTTAGTTGCCAGTCTGCCGGTACTCAGTGAAGCACCTTTGCAGCCCCTGATACCCACTTCTACAAATTCGCAGGCCTCTGCTGAGACCCATTCAGAGTGCAGTATGCCACGAGATGCTTCTTTAACTATGAAACCTGCAGATGTCTCTACCTTGGATGGGTCCAGAGCCGCTGTGCAGGTATCTGCTTCTGAGGGTGCATTCCGACCTACCGATGTTCGAATTAAACCAACAACTTCGTTTTTAGCTAAAACTACCGAATTTCTCTGGTCCAGAGTACGCACTATGCCTACAAAAACGACGACCAAAGCACATGCTCAAGCTCCCATGCCACAAAAACAAATGCTTAGAATGGCTGAAGACCTTATTAGGGGAAGCCAGCCTTCCCCTGCTAAGAGACAAAGAATTGAGTTTCCTTCTGATTCTACAGACCAGGAGTCAGATGACTCTGACCCTTCTGATTATCAGGACATCCCCTTATCAACCTATGAGGATTCAGATGCAGAGGAATCCATTCCTTCTGCCTCCCCTCCAGAGGATTTTTCTTTTGGTGAAACCTTGTATACTCTGGGAGAGCATTTCTGCTGGGAATGCCAGAACTACCCTCAGTCCAAAAAGAGACTCCCAAGAATTTTTAGAATTGCCTCAGCACAGGCCTCTAGCTATACCCCCTGTCGTGGATGTTATAGATTATGTCTTCATGGAATATCCAGTCTTACTCCAGACACTTTACCACCAGCCCCTAGAAAACCTGACAGATACTACAGAGTACCTGATTCTCACAAATTTCTCTTTAAGAATCCTACTGCGAATCTAGAGACCATTTCCCAGGGGCCTAAAGGTATTAAGGCTACTACAGCCAAAAACGCTACCCCTTCTGATCGGGATTTCAGAGCTTTAGACAGGTAGAGTAAGAAGGTTTATACATCTGCAACTCTTGCCATCAGGGCATTGAATTGCCAGTTTCACATGTTGAAGTACCAGCAACATATTATGGAACTAATTAAGAAAAAATGATATTGCCAGACTGTGCAGAAAATAAAGATTTACAAGAGCTAATGCATTCTGCAAACCCAAGTTAGTAAGCATAATTTGCATTGTGGCTTTGATGCCCTAGAAGCATATTGCAGGGCTGCAGTCACTGGGTCTGTATTGTGAAGGCATGTTTGGCTGAAGGAACAGTCCTTGCCAGATCATGCTAAATCTAAATTACTAGATGCTCCTTTAAAGCAGGACCATTTGGCATCAAAGCAGAAGTTGTTCTTAAAAAGATGGAAGAAAAAGCTAAATCTATGCAAACTGTCAAAGAATACTTATAAGTGCAACCACCTAGATTCAGTAGGCATTGGCCTTCAAAAAACTGGTCCTTTCCAGCCCCTGCCAGGCCTTCCCAGACCAGATCCAGAGGAAACAGGCCACCCAGACTACAGTCTCAGGGTATGCAGAGATCTAAACAATGGAGTGCCCCCACCTCAAAAACAGAGTATGTTAAGCTGCCCCCTTATGGAAAAAGTTCACAATGACTTTTCACTTATCCTTCCCTGCCCTGCCCAATTACTTGTGCCCCTAGGAGGAAAACTTGCTCTTCATGCAAAAAACTGCATGTCCATTACTTGGAACTGATGGGTCCTAAACATTGTATCCCAGGGGTACAAATTCTGCTTCCATTCATTGGCACCCCCAAGTTTGTTTCCAGACCTTCCTCCAAGCCACTGGGCAGAGGCTCAAAAGCAAGTACCGTCTTTGCTCAATATCAGAGCTATTCAACTTGTTCCAGTAAAACAAAGAGGTCAGGGTTTCTACTCCAGACTTTTCCTGGTGCCCAGAAAACAGGGCTCTTGGTGCCCAATCCTGGACCTTTCTGTTCTGAACACCTTTCTGATGGTCCCAAAATTCAAGATGCTTACCCTGTAACAGCTTCTCCCCATGCTAGCCAAGGATGCCTGGTTAGTCACTCTAGACTTAAAAGAAGCTTATCTGCACATCCCCATAAGGGAGTCATGCAGGAAATATCTACATTTCAGGGCAGTCTCTATGCACTATCAGTTCTCTGCACTTCCCTTTGGCTTATCTACTGCGCCCAGAGTATTCACAAAGTGCCTGGCTCCAGCCATTGCATTATGCAGGCAGAGAAATATCCAAATCTTCCCATACTTGGATGACTGCCTGATTCAGCCGGACAGTCAGGAATTGCTACTTCAGCACCTGGCATTTGTAAAAAGCCTTTTGACTTCATTGGGGTACACCATCAATAAAAAGAAATCACAACTGGTGCCCAGCCAAACGGTTGTATTCCTGGGAGCAAGCTTGGACACAACTTCCCAGATGGCATTTCTCACTTCATAAAAAACAGGTCTATCTGACAAATTACTTCAAACAAATGGCCACCAGAACCCAGCTATGTGCAAGGAAAACACTACAAGCCCTAGTGTTCATGGCCTCATGTATTCTGCTAATTCCATATGCAAGACTGCATATGAGGAAACTTCAGTGGTACTTAAAAAGTCTTTGGTGCCAACATTCTCAGGACCTGGAAACAGTCATTCCTATCATACCTTGTCTAAGGGCAGAGTTCTTTCGGTGGGCAGAAGCATGCAACCACAAGAGACTGCTTTTCACTCAACCCCTCGCCGCCCAAACCCTGACAACAGACGCATCAGACTATGCATGGGGAGCCCACATGGCAGGAAAATGCATTCAGGGCCACTGGAGCCCAAGCCAGATTCTCGTGCACATCAATTAAAAAGAGATGCTAGCTGTACAGAATGCTCTGACAGCTTTCAAATATCTAATCCTTCCATGACCGCTACTTATAAAAACAGACAACACCACAGTTATGTAGTACATAAACAAGCAGGGAGAACCCATTCTTACCCACTCTGCAGGTTAGCCATGGCCCTGTGGAACACATCCTTGAGCAACCAAGTGCATCTACAAGCTCAATTCCTGCCAGTCAAACAACATTCACTGGCAGACGACTTGAGCAGAAACCTTCTAGACCCACATGAGTGGAAATTGGAGGCCCAGCACCTTCAGCCGTCTGATCCAGAGTTGGGGGACACTGGAGGTGGACCTCTTTGCCTCCCCCAAAACCACCAGTTAAACAAATTCTGCACCAGGAACACTCACAGGAGGGCCTGGAAAGTGGATGCCCTATCCTTTCAATGGAAAAACTTCTCAATGTATGCCTTTCCCACCTGCCCCTTCTCTCCAGAGTACTACTCAATATAAAACAGGACAGGCCAAGGGCAATTCTTATTGCTCCAGACTGGCCACACCAGCACTGATACCCACTCTTACGCAGCCTAATAACAGTGCCACCCTGGCACCTTCACCAGACTCCTACCCTGTTGTCTCAGCAGGAGGGACAGATTTTGCATACTCAATTACAAACCTTAAACCTTGCAGCCTGGCTTATCCCTTGAATACCCCACCAGCAGCCCTCAGCAAACAGGTGCTGGACGTCATTCTTGAAGCCAGAAGGCCTAGTACTAGGAAATCCTATGCTGAAAAGTGGAAAAGGATATTGTTCTTGGAATCAGTCTCAAGGGAAGGACCAAGCAGTGCCCTCCTTGCTTCTAATCCTGGATTACCTAGCAGAGCTAATCCACAGAGGCCTATCCTTCTCTTCCATTAAGATTCATGCCTCTGCCATCTCAGCTCATTATAATACTGAGGCACCTCTATTTTCTCACCCTCTCATCAAGCAGTTCGTGAGAGGGGCTAACAACCTAAGGCCCCCCAGAAGAGCACCCACCCCTGCCTGGGACTTGAACTTTGTACTGGAAAAGCTCACGCTTCCTCCTTTTGAACCTGCTGCCTCAGCAGAGTTAAAATTTCTCTCTTGGAAAACAGCCTTGCTTTTAGCCATAACCTCAGCTAGAAGAGTGTCTGAGGTACAGTCACTAATGGCTGTGGAACCCTTAATTATTTTCCATGCTGACAGGGTTTCCCTCCGGACTAACCCGTCCTTTATGCCTAAGGTGGTGTCCAGTGTGGCTCTAAACCAATCCATCCATTTGCCAGCCTTCTTCCCTAACCCTCAAAATAAAGGGGAAAGGATCCTGCACTCCTTGGGCATGCACAGACAGCTCAGGTTCTACCTTGACAGGAATAAGCCTTTCAGAAAATCTGACCAGCTGCTACTCAGCTTTGCTACAGGGGCAGAGAGGGTAAGACCATTTCAAAACAAACCATTTCCAAATGGATAGCACACTGCATCCATTTCTGCTAGCACCATGGTAAACCTACCCCACAGGGGATCAGACCACATTCCACTAGGGCTACTTCCACCTCTACAGCATTTCTCAGGGGAGTCTCTACCAGGGACATTCTGGAAGCTGCAACCTGGAGTTCTGTTCACACATTCACCAAGCATTACCACTTACCTATCTTTTCTAAATCCAGGGCTGGATTTGCTACAGCAGTCTTGCAAGGCCTGCTAGCCAGCCCTAACACTTAACTGCCTCCACCCTTCCTCAGCTTTGGGAATCAACCCAAGTGTGATGACTGCAACAGTGAAACACGAAGAACGTAGTACAGTTGTGTACACTTACCATAAATGTAGATGTTCAAGTGTATTCACTGTTGCAGTCCTGGTTTCCCTCCCTCCAGCCCCCTGGTTTTCTTTATCTTTCTATCTCTCCTCTCTCTGACCATTCCTATTGGCATTGGTATTTACTTTTTACTGGTGGTGTTCCCCACCATATACTAGCTCCCTTTTTGGGGGCTCATGACATTTGGGGCAAGAAAAACTGATGGCATTGGCTGCCTGTTTTATACCCCTGACGTCATGGAAGAGAAGACAGCAACTGACGCAGGACCCAAGACTTTGGAATTCAGGCCAACTGAGGGCAACCTGCCAGCAGATTACCCAAATGTAATGACTGCAACAGTGAATACACTCTAACATCTACATTTATGGTAAGTGCACACAACTGTACTTTCCTACTAACGCAGATACAGTTGGGGGTTCTTTTGGATCTGTCCCTGCATGTCAAGCTGAGAACAATGCTAGTGACCCCTCCATCAGTGGTTCTTTTCCAGGTCCCTCGGATCTGAACATTCCTGGAGCACTTACTTCAGCACTGTTAATGCCTTCCAATTCAGCCTCAGCTATTCCACAGCCTCTCTTAGGTTCATAGGTTCATACTAGACTGTCTGCCCTAGGGCATTTATAAGCCTAGCCAGAGTGTGTTTGGCTTTCGCCACCCATTTTAAATGAATTTTGCGATGCCTTTTTCGAGGTTAGTATACTGTGCCTCTGTCTAACAGTGACACAGAAGTGATACCCAGGGTAAACCTACGATCTCCCATCCACTCATCAAGATTCCTCTTGAAGAGAGTCAATGATGGACTCTGGAATAAAATCCCAGTCCAGGTTAGACAGAGTGAAGGGAGCCTCTGGGTTATGAATCTGTCCCTCCAGCATGTCCTATTTATTTCAGTGCTGAGGTTCAAGTCTCTCGAGCGAGTTGCTCGATGGGATTTGGATTTTCTGAGGTGCACCATGTCCATTAATTCCAGGTTGGACATGGCTTTATACGTCAGGCACAGATCGCCTCTGAGCAGGCGGTATGCCACTGAGTAGAGCTGGAGTTTCTTTAACCGGGCAGCATATGGCAACTGTTTGAGCCCTTTGATCCTCTTGGTGAGGTACTTTTGGGGTCTTTCCAGTTGCTGCAGGTGTCTGGTAAGGTACATCCCAAAAGAGGCATTGTACTCAATTATGGGCCTGATGAGGGATGAGTAGAGAGGCACGATGACCTCCCCTGATCTAGATGTGAATCCCTTCATGATTAGGTGAGCTATATAAAATGTTTTTCTAACCACTTTGGCCACGTGGTTGTCAAAAGAGAGATTGCTATCAACTTGGGTCCCCAGGTCCCTAATTACTTCTTCCGTACTTAATGGATTACCACCTATGTGGTAATTTGTGGGCACTTTGTTTTTGCCAAAGGGGATGACTATACACTTTTTGGTGTTTAGCTTGAGACCATGGCTCTGGCACCAGTTGTCTGTTTCTATGAGGCCCTTTTGTGGGATGCTTGTGTCGGCTGGAGAGTCGTTTATGGTGCCCAGTTTGCAGTCATCTGCGAACTTGGTCAGCCACAGTCCTTCCGTGTTGGCCTGTACCTCCAAGAAATATATACCGAACAAGAGATGTCCCAGGACTGAGCCTTGTAGGACGCCACTTGTAACTGGTTTGGAGTCTGACATGGCTCCAGCAATTCTAACCATGTGGGTTCTGTCCTTGAGCCAGTTTGCAACCCATCTAGTGACATAGGGGTTTATATTTAAGCTGGTGAGCTTATCTATAATGCCCGTGTGGGGTATTGTATCGAAAGCTTTTGCGAGGTCCAGGTAGGCTGTGTGGACCACCTTCTCCTAGTCAATGGCCTTGGTGACCGTTTCAAAGAAATCGACCAGGTTTAAGAGGCAGGATCTGCCCTTAACAAAGCCGAACTGGGTAGGATCCAGCTTCTGTAGGTCCCCAATATCTTTATTTATGAGGTCCATGATGATCCTTTCTATAGCTTTGCAGACCAAGCTAGTCAGGCTTATGGGGCGATAGTTTCCAGGATCCGTTGAGGCACCACCTTTGTGGAGAGGGACCACTGTTGCTGTACGCCACTCTTTGGGTACATATCCTGTAGTAAGGCTGAGATTGAACAGTAGTTTTATGTTTGGGTTTAGCTCTTCTTGGAGTTCATGTAGGATGCAGCTCGGGACACCGTCTGGTCCCATTGATGCTGTGTTTTTTGCTTTGGAGAGGGCAGCTCTTACCTGAGCATCTGAGATGTCAGGGGGGGCAGCACTCTGCTGGGATAGATATTTGCCCTTTTGGTGGGGAGAGGGGGAGAAGTTTGCGCTGAACCTATCAGCTAGGATGTTGGCAATGTCTGTGGGTTCGGTGTATTTTTTGTCATTTTGGACTAATTTTGAGCATATCTGGGAATTCCCACCCAGGTTCCTAGCATAACTAAAGAAAGCCTTGTGATTATCCTTAGTGTCCTGTGCAATTTTTCTCTCGAAGCTGGCCTTAGACAATTTTGAGTGCCCATAGTTTTTTGTTAATACTGATCAGAGATGCCTTCCCTTTTTGGGATTTTGCTCTATCATGTAGTAGCTTCCTCCTTCTATTGTATAGTTTGTTTATGGCTGGGGTCCACCAAACAGGACGCCTGCCTTTGGAGGATTGGATCTTGGTTTTATTTGGGATTGCATGATCCATGCATTCCTGAAGGTGTTCATAGAATGCATTTATAAAGGATTCTGTGGTCTGGGCCGTATTTTCCACAGGCCCGGGGGCTTTGAAGGATTCCACCTCGGTTTTGAGGAGTGTGAAATTTGCTTTAGAGAAGTTTTTCACTGTAGTTTTCTGGGCAGGGGGTGGGGTCAGGATGTGAATATCCAATGAGATTAGTTTATGGTCTTACCAGTGAGGGATACACTTCTGGTCTGGAGCATAGAGTCCCCATGTTGGTGATGATCAGGTCCAGTATGTTTTCCCCTCTTGTGGGAGTGGTAACAAGTTGTTCCATAGCATTTGAGTTTATAAATTAGGGTTAGGGTGTTGGAGCTAGAGTAATGCTCCCAGTCTATGTTTGGGTAGTTGAAGTCACCCAATATAATGGTGTTTGGAGAGACCTTCATATTTTCCATTGTTCTCAGGAAGGCTGAGTGGGGTTCCTGGGTTTGGGAGGGTGGTCTGTAGCAGGCTATAAACTGGAAGGCAGTTTTACCCACAATTAGTTGCACATGAATAGTCTCTGATGCTTCGTGCTGTGCCACCAACCTGGAGGTGTGGGTATATTTGACGAATATTGATACTCTCCCTCCTTTTGTGGTTCGGTCCAACTTTTGGGGCCGAAAAGCATGGTATGAGGTATAACCTGGTAGTGCTGGGGTGCTCTGTGGAGCCTTGAACCAGGTTTCTGTTACTGCACAGATATCTATGTTCTCCATGCTAAGGAGAGTTTCGAGTGCGTGCATCTTGAGGTTTAGACTTCTGGCGTTGAGTAGCATTACTCTTAGTTTCTTATCCCTTGTGATACCTATGGAGGTGGGTTTGTCTTTTGAGCCTTGCCTAAAAAAGACACTATGGGGGTGGCAAGAGCCTTTGCCCATATCCAAAAGCCAAGGGGTGATAGGTGCAAGCCGTCCCTAGCGAAGCATCGTGGCTTGTCGAGCATGTCATCCCAGGCTGACAGGCATTGGATCCCCTTTGAATGACACCAGTACTTAAGCCAATTGTTGAAATTGATCATCTTGTCTTCATATTGTGGCATCATTCTTGGTGAGGGTAAGATGCTACTCAAGGTCAGGGTAATACCGGCCTGGGCTACATGCTCAGAGAAGCTCCTCTATGTCTCGTTTCATGTAGTCCAGGGAGGTACGTCTCAAGTCATTCACACCAGCATGGACAATGACTGAGTCATATTTGTACTTGCCTTGGAGTGACCTGAGTGCTTGTGTTATGTGGCGGATCCTAGCGCCCGACAGGCAGCTCACTGTGACCTTCTCCTTGTTCACCCTGGTGAGCGGGACAATAGAGTCACCTGTTACAAGTGTATCAGGTGTGTTGTTTAGCCTTAAGGGCTGTGACTGTTCAGCACACTGGCTTTGTGAGCTATGTGTTGCACGTGTTTTGTTTTGGGGTAGCAGTTGCTTGGTTGTCTGCTTTGGAGGTGTCTGCTGCTTAGGCAGATTTTTATTTAGAACCTCCGAGTATATTTTTGTGTGTTTATGTGTTTGGTTTGCTGTCGTGGTAGGTCTATGTGAGACTGGAATTGTAGTGAGTGTGGTTTCCTTCTCCTCCTGACTGGTTGCACCAGTACTGAGCTGAGAGAGCTTAGCCTCCAGTTTGGCTATATGGTTGCATCTCTCACATGTGTCGGAATTTGTTGGGAGGAGGAGAGGGTTGTCTGTGTACATAAGGCAGTTGTAACATTGCCTCAAGATTCCCAGATTCACCAGCTGGACCAGAGAGGAGATTGACAACTGACCTTTGGACATGCTAGAATAGTATTGGGAATTCCTTTATAATTGAAAAAAAGGGCCAGTGGGAAACAAGGTACTCAAGGGGAGTTTGTGAGGGTGTAGTGCTTTTAATTTTTTAGTGCTGACTTATATAATTGCTTTAGTGAGCAAGTGCCAGGCTTTAGAGTAGGAATAGGGTGTTTATTATGAGAACTAGATCAGTTCCAAGGGAAAAAGTGAAGAGCAGACTTTGTGGAGCCGAGAAAGGTTCAAACCCAATTAAGCGGCTCTGCACTATGTGCAAAATCGCGCAAAGCCACGCTAAAGCAGGTTTTATACAGGGGGGACTTGAAAGAGCTAGAAATTGACCCAAAACGGCCAATAGACTACCAGATTCTTTTGCTGGGAACACTCCTCCAGGGATAGATAGGCTGCTCTAAACTCCCCACTGCCACTGGTGAACAAAGAAGCCTCCCTTTATCCAAGAAAGGAAATGGGCAACACAGGAACTTTCCAAAAATCCAGAATACAGCAAAGCCTATATTTGGATTACTCTAGGTCAGGAAAGGCGGGAAACAAGGATAATTTTTTTGTTTTTTTTACTTTTTTTGCAAAAAACAGCAGGAAAATGCAATAAATATGTAACATAGGCTAGCGCACTTGAGTGTGTAGCCTCAACAGGTAAATGCAACAAACAGGACAAACTTTAAATTACAAGCAGCTAAAGCTGGCTTTAAAGCAGGGGGTTAGAAAGAGATAGGAAATGGTCCATAACGGCCAATAAGCTACAAGTCACTGGGCTGGAACCACTCCTCAAGGGACAGATAGGCTGCTCAGAGCTCCCCACTCTCACTGGTGAACAAAGAAGCTTCCTCCTATCCAAATAAGGATATGGGCAACACAGGAACTATGACACAGCCCAGAGATCAGCAATACCTGAAGACTGGACTATTCTTGTTCAGTAAAGGCGAGAAACCAGGATATATATATATTTTTTTTTAAGTAGCAGAAATTAGGTACAGAAACACAGTAAATGCTTTAATTCGGCTAGCGCAGAGTGTGTACCTACCAGTTGCCTGTATCAATCTGCAGGACACCACGAGGAGCTGTGCGGAGTTGTATACAATAACAAACTTTTTAAATCACAGATTCGCTAAAAAAAAAAAAAAAAAAAAAAAAAATAAAACTGGCATTTTAGGCAGAATTAGTTAAGACAGCAAGAAAAGTAGAAAACTGATACTGAATCACTCCAAAGTCACTCTTTTGTCTCTCTGCTGCTGTAGACTCTGCAGAACACCTGGAAGGCACTTGCTGAGCGGAATACAAGCGTAAAAAACTGTGCAAATTAGGTTTTTATAGCAGGGAAGTGAAAGAGATAGAAATTAGCCCAAAATGGCCAATAAACTGCTAACTTCTGGGCTGAAACCACTCCTCCAGGGACAGATAGGCTGCACAAAGCTCCCCTCTCTCACAGGTGAACAGAGAAACTTCCTTCTATCCAAGTAAGGTAATGGCAACACAGAAACTTGTAACATAGCCCTGGATTCAGCAATAACCTGAAAACTGGACTGTACTAGTTCAGAAAGGTGGGAAACGAGTATATCATTTTTTTTCAGAAAATAGAGCAGATACAATCAAAATTAGACCAAAAAGGCCAATAAACTACCAACTTCTGGGCTGAAACCACTCCTCCAAGGACAGATAGCCTGCTCAAAGCTCCCCTCTCTCACAGGTGAACAGAGAAACTTCCTTATATCCAAGTAAGGTATGGCAACACAGAAACTTGTAACATAACCCTGGATTCAGCAATAACATGAAAACTGGACTATACTAGTTCAGAAATGTGAGAGAGAAGTATGTATATATATTTTGTTCCAGAAAATAGAGCAGATACAATCAAAACAACACTTTACCCAATTGACCAGTTAAAAAGCGTAAAACTGAGCTCTGTTCCAGCAGTCTTCAATCAGACAAGTTCTAACTGCACAGTCCTGCCACTAGGGTACAGAGAAACCTTCTCCAAGAATGACAGCCTGGGTCCGTGCACAATTCATACAAACAAAGCTAGATCCAGCCAGCCTGAATCTAGTCTATGCTACAGCAAACAAGGCGTACCGATTTCAGAAAGAAACAGTTCAAGTAAGCATGCGCAATAAGCCTTTAACCAGAAATTCCCAGCTCAGAAGGGCAGAATCTAGCCTCTCCTCCCACAAGAGTGCAGATCACAAACCTTCTTAATGTAAAATAACTGGCCTGAAGTCCAAGTCCTTAACCTAGAACTAATACACTTTTAGAATAACAGACACTGAGCCTTCAATCAGCAGTTCCCAACTTAGAAGGATGTACGCTACCTGTCCTGCCACAACAGTGCAGACCACAAACCTTCCTAATGTAAAACAACTGGTTTGAAGCCCAAGTGCTTAAACCAAGGGCCTTGGAATAATAGTTACAATTTAATCAGGCTATTAACAAGTAGTAATAAAGGCAGCAGAATAAATTTAATTGAGTACTTTTAAAAGAGGCAAAAGCAAAGTAAGGTATAAAGTAGGAAGAAACACAAATACAGTAAGGCCGGTAAAGTGCAAAAAAAAATTTTTTTTCTTGACTCTGACCTTGTCGGACTGGGATGAGGGTCTGAGCCATGCATCAGGCTCCCTGCCCGAGGAGACGGGTCGACTCCAAAACTTTTGGATCCTTCTCTCCCTTTCAGAACATCAGCTCTCAACAGCTCAGCTCTGATGTCTGCATAGGAGCTGGGGTTGATCTGAGCCTCTGAAAACACTGTCTGTGTTCCCCCATTATGTAGATCTCCTTGACTCCAATTTCTGCTTTGGCTTTCAAGGATTTACAACGTGCTGCCTCCAAGACAAGAGAAGAGGTCTTATCTGGATCTGACCTGACATCCTATGTATACTGCTTCTGAATCCATGTCTTCACATCGACGGGACAGTCAGTGGCCAAAATCTTTGGGGAAATTCTCTCACTGAGTTCCTAGTCTGAGATGGATCTGTGGCCAGATGTTTCCCAGCGACAGGTCCATAGGAAATGGACTTGCAAGCAGGACCACTTAGTTTCATCACAGGTATCTGTCACTGAAGACATGGATTTGGATGAAGGGGAGGGTTCCCGTAGATGCACCTTCTGAGATGTTTCCTTTGGGAAAATCCTAGAATTGGTAAAGCAGAAATAAATGTACCTTCTTGTGAAGAATTCATGTTCCTGGAGTGTTTTGGATCTTGGATCTTCTACTACCTGGGTGATTCCCCCATCCTGACTCTCTCATTGATTTGGTGGATCAGGGAGCCTGGAAGAAGCCAATTCCCAAAAAACAGACAAGATGTTCACAGTACCAAAGGCTTGAGCTTATTGGTGTAAAGACCTTCCTGTAGATGCTTTGGTTGTAGTGCCAGCCACAAAAAAAGAGCCGGCTGAAGAGAGTATGTCTGTCCACTACTCAACAGGGAAACTAGGCTCTGAACAGATTTGGAAAATGGACTTTTGTTTCATCAACATTTTCTTTGAGGACGCTGAACTTTCTTCCAGAGAGAACTGAGCAGTGGTTATCCAGAAGGATGTAGAATCCCAGCTATCTACCTTAAATTCCCTCTCTAAAATTTCTATGCACCTGCTTCCTAATGCAGCTGATTGCATGGCTAGAGTAGCTGGTACTGGCATAGCTGTACCCTGCCATACTTAGATGAGGTTGTGTGATTTTTGAGGAAGGCTTTGACATCTTTCCTTAATGCCCCTTTGATGGTTCCACTTTCTTTGGACCTAAGGTTAGAGACCCATGCTAGAAGTGAACAGGATGGTAAGACAATATCTGCAGTGGGAATCTGCTTCTGTACTCTTAAAGGAAACTTTACAGGAATTAATGAGGAGGAAAGAAGATATGGTTCAGAAAATCACAGGGTTTTAACCAAGATGCTTCCTAGGACAACCCCCCCCCCCGCCAGTGGTAGAAGAGTTGGTGATTTTAATGAGCATCGCCCTAGAGGCAGAGGTAATCTGCAAAATCAAAGATTTCATGGTCACTTCTCTGAAAAATCCTTTCAGCACTCCTGAACGGTTGCCCGTATGCTGCACCCTGGAGGTAGTCTGGGCTACATATGCCTACACCCTCAAAGCTGGTGAGCCACCACTTCATCTTGAGTGTTGAGAATAATAAACAGAGGATACATGATTCCATTCACCCCCCAAATAAATGCAAGGATTCCCTTAGTACCACCCCAATAAAGGGGATCTGTAGGAACAGAAATCAAAAAGTTGTTGGAAAAAAGGGCCATCCAGCAGGTCCAACCAGACCAGGTAGGATCCGGAGTCTACTCCAGGTTCTTTTTAGTTCCAAAGAAGAGGACAGGGGACTATGGCATAATCTGGTTCTAAGTCATCTACACCATTTCGAGAGGCACACAAAATTCTAGATGGTCATGGTTCAGTCCATTTTTACCTCTACTGAGGAAGGATAGGATGTGCTTAATAAATCTCCAAGATAGTTACCATCATGTAAAGATAAGTAGGCACTCCAGGAGATTCCTCAGTTTCAGACTGGGAGGTATTCACTTTCAGTTCAGAGCTCTGCCCCTCAGACTTGCCACAGCCTCCCCGGGTGTTTACAAAATGAGTGGCAGTCGTGACAGTTTATTTTAGACTTCAGAGGTTCCATGTATTCCCGTACTTGGACTTTTGGCTCCTAACCACTTTGACCAGGGATCTACTAATTCAGCAGAGGGACCTTTTTACTTCAGTTACTTTACAACTTGGGGGCTACCATAACCCTTGCAAAGAACAATTTGAATCCAACTCAGTCCATAGAATTCATCAGGTACCACCTGAACAAAACAACTCAAATAGCCACCTTACCAATGCACAGGACTCTTTCCATTCAACAAGCAAAAAAAAAAACAAGTATTGTCTCATCCATAACCCCCAGCAAAACAAATTCTGAAACTTCTATGACTGCTACAATCATCTTGACTCCTCTTTCTACATTTCACATGACAGTTCCTCAATAGACCCTCTCAGTTTTGGGGTCCCAACTTTATCAGCACCTAAATCAGGATAACACCTATTTGCAGAACTTACATCAGATGGTGGATCACATCTACAGAGTTGTTTTGAAGGATGTCTGTTATTTCACCTCCAGTAGCTGTGGTTACCACAGACTCATCTTTTTTAGGGTGGTGGGACATTACGAAGGGAAGACTGTCCAAGGTACTTGGACACCATTAGAGACCAACCTTCACATCAATGTCCTGGAAATGAGAGCAGCTCTGTTTGCATTGTAGGCATCTCAATACTGTCTGCCAGTGAATGTGATTTCAGTTCATATGGACAGCATGTCAATTGTCAGGTATATCAGCAAATGGGGACAAAACAGGTTGCATCCTTTATGTTGAAAAGCCATGAGAGTGTGACAATGGGTGATGTCTTCATGTTGCTTTCTTTCAGCAAAGCATATTCCAGGGGCTTTCATTGTACTAACAGATGGATTAAGCAGATGAATTCTTCAGCCTCACGAGTGGTCCCTCAATCAGAAAGTGGTGAACAAAATCTTCCGCCACTGGAGCCAACCTTTCTACGACTTGTTTGCATCCTACCTAATCAACAAGTGCAGCAGTGACTTTGACCTAATCCTTCATCTGGGTCAGTCACCAAGGAACACTCTGATCCAGATTTGACCTCCAGATCTCCCTTACACTTTTCCCCCTTTGCTTTTGAACATTAAATTAATTCAAAAAGCCAGATGATACAAGGTGAAAATACTCATTGCTGTATATTGGCCTTGGCAAGTCTGATTCCCTTATCTTTGGTCTAACCTTGTACATCCTTGCTGGACACTGACTTGCAGCCCATGTCTCCTATCCAATCCATTCAGGCATCCTCTTCTGGACCAAGAAAGTTTGAAATTAACTGATTGGTTCCTCCAGATCTAATGATGGCCAGATATACCAGGTTTTCAGACAACATAGTATCCTTATGGATTCACATAAGTCTAGCACCAGGTGAGTAGTAGTACATTGAAGTAAATGGAAAAAAAAATCCTTTTGGTCTATATGAAAGGGTTTAGACTCTTTTTCTGTACCCTTTAATTCCATTTTAGAGTTTTTGTTAGAATTGTTCCAAAAAGGTTCTAGCTTTTACATATCAAAGCACAACTTTCAGCCATTTTTTTATTTTCACACAGGACACAGAGACTTCTGTAGCCTGTTTAAAGGTTTCTAAGGCTTTTCTTAGCTGCACTTTCTTTTTTTTTTGATCCCCTAAAAGGGACCCAGTTCCTCCACAGGAAATTAGTGATGCTTTAAGCCTCTTTTTTGAACCAGCAGCATCTGTACACTTAAAAGTTCTTAACATGGAACACCATCTTTCTGGGGAAAGTTACTTCTGCAAAGAGAATTTCAGAGATGCAGGCCTTTTCCTGCAAACTCCCGTATCTGTTTTTTTTCATAAAGAGAGGGGCTTCTTCATAAACCAGTCCATTATTCTACCGGTTTACTTTCCAGCATTTTCAAATAAGGGGGAATACACACAGCATTTACTGATGTTCATAGACAACTAGATTCGGTCTACATAGAACTAAAGATGTCAGAAAGCTGATTCAATTGTTTCTTGCATTATCCAAAGTTAAACTGAAATATGGTGTTTTCAAAATTACTCTCTCAAGATGGCTCTCATATTGTATTACATTTGTTTATGACAAATTGGGTTTATCATTCATCAAGAAACTAACAGCTCATTTGACAAGGGCAGGTGCAACTTTTTTCAACATAATTTTCCAGTTAATAAGATTTGTGCAGCCCACCTGGTCTGCCATCCATAACGTTCTGTCTCACTAGAATTTGGATATAGAATCCAGATCTGGTACCTCTTTTGGCTCTGCTGTTGTCAGAAATATCTTTCCTTGATGCTGCCCAGACAAATTAGTGTATATGGAATTTGTCCCAGTGGTTGAATCAGTTGAAAATGGATAACATCTGATATGAAAGTTATGTACTTGCCGTAACAATAGATCCATGTTGTCCTGTTTTTGTCTGGTTCAACATCCCTCCCTCCTTCCCACTTTCAAATTGTCACCTGCTGTATCTTGAAGAACTGTTGGTACTCCTTAGGAGTCTTGCTATCAGAAACCTCAACAGGTTGGTTCTTTTTTCTTTACATGGGACCTTCTTTTTGTTGCATTGAATATAGTCTTTAGTTGGCTTTCACTGTTGGAAGCATATAACAGTATTTCAGGCAAATGTGATCAGAGACAGTTTGATGAATGAAGGGGAGGTATGGGTAAGGGAGGAGTCAAGCTCTGGATGCAAAGGTTTAAAGGTGCCGAGACCGGATCGGAGTCAGGTCAGAGTCCCAACAGTTGAACCAGATGAAATTAGGACAACATGGATCTAATTGATGTCCTTCAAGAATGCAACTGCAGTCCTGACATATGGGTTGTCCTGCCTCAGGCAGCCCTTCAGTCGGCCAGATTCCAAAGTCTGGGTCCGGCGTCGGCCGATGTCGCCTCCTCCCCGACGTCAGAGCGGCTGGAGTATAAAGGCATCAGCCGACGCCATCTTCTTCAGTCTTTCTTGCCGTGCGGTGCCCGAAGCAGAAGCAGTTCACAAGTGCCGGTCGGTCAGCTCCTGTGTTTTCAGTTACCGAAGTCATCTAAAAGCTAAGTACCCTGTTGGGGGAACATTTTTTCTTGCCTCAGCCGATGTCAGAACAAATTGAGAAAGTTAATAATTGTTTGTCTTGTGGTAAACAAATACCTCATAAGGACTTCCATTGCCTCCCTTGCCTAGGCCCAGACCACGACGTCTCGGCCTGTGCTGCCTGTGCTTGCTTTAAGAAGCGCACTCTCAGGCGCCGGGCAGAGTTTGCCGAAGACTTTTTTGGCGAATCCTACGCTTACAACATGCCGAAAGGACCGGGACCGACATCCTCGGCCCGTGTTTTCCACTGATATAATGCCTAAGCCCTCCGTGAGTGCTTCGGTCCCTTCGGAAGTGGTAATTCAACCGCTCCAGGCCAACGACACCGCGTTAACTCATCCCTCGGTCTCGGAGACTACACCGGTGCCGGTTGTTGATTTTCCTCCGGAAACTGAAGTTCTGGATCTACCCAACACCATTCCTGTGGACAAAGTTACCCCTGCACGTGTGGCAGCTAGGCCTCTTGTATCCATGTCAATCAAGGCCTTTGCACGTGCTAAGGCCGCCAGCCAGGCCAAGGCCCATCCTAAACCTACTTCTCAGGCCCCTTCTTCTGACAGACAAATCATGTCTCTGGCTGCAGATCTAATCTCTCTTTCTAATCTCTCTTATCAGGGGGTCTCAGCCTCACCCAGACAGAGGTTCTCAGCCGCCTGCAGAAAAAAGGCTTAGAACTGAGCAGGCAGACAACCTCTCTTTAGATGAAGCCTCTGGGGATTCAGAGCATTCAGATACCCAAGAAGAATCCTTCCAGGCCTGTGAGGACTCTGATGCTGAGGAATCTATTCCCTCTGCCTCTCCTCCAGAGGATTTTTCTTTCGGTGAAGTAACATTTTAAGTGGCAGGGTCAGGAATTTTCTGATTCTAGGAAAAGGCTACGTACCTTCCTTAAGTTTCCCCAGCACAGACCTTTAGCTATCCCTCCAGTTTTGGATGTCCTGGATGATGTTTTCTCCGACTCCAGTGCTTCCCCTGATTCTCTCCCTCCTGCTCCTGTCAAGCTAGACAGATATTACAGGGTCCCTGACACTCACAAGCATCTCTTTAAGACCCACTCTGTGGATCTAGAAACTATTTCACAGGGCCCCAAAGGAGTGGCTACCTCCTCAGCCAAGAATCCACTGCCAGCTGACAGGGAAGCAAGGTCCCTGGAGAGATGGGGTAAAAAGGTTTATACCTCTTCCACCCTTGCCATGAGGTCACTTAACTGCCTTTTTCATATGTTTCAGTACCAGGATTATTTACTGGATGATTTGCAGAAAAAGATAGCCTCTCCTGAGCCTATAGATAGAAAGGCATTGCAGGATTTGGTTCATAATACCCAGCAGGTTAGTAATCATTTTCTACAGTGTGGTTATGATGCATTGGAGGCTTCATGTAGGGCAGCTATGACAGGGGCTGTTATCCGTAGACATGCTTGGTTGAAAGAACAGCCACTGCCAGATCATGTTAAAGTAAAGCTCCTGGATGCACCTCTGGATAAACAGAAGCTTTTTGGTGCTAATGCTCAGGATGTGTTGAAATCTATTGAGGAGAAGGCAAAATCAGTACAGACAGTAAAGGATTTCCTCCAGGTTCAGCCACCGAGGTTCAACAGGAATTGGCCTTCAAAGAATTGGTCCTTTCCAGACTCTGACAAGTTTCAAAGGGGAAAGAACAGGCGTGCACGAGGTAGAGGGTAACACCGAGGCTCCTACAGGGGACGCCAATGGCAACCACAAAATCAGAGAAGTGGCACAGGTAGTTCACCTGCACCACAGGGGCAATCACAATGACTTACCTTTCACTCCGCCTACCAAGGCTCAAAGAGAAGCACCTCTAGGCGGAAAATTATCTCTATTCTCAAAAAACTGGCACATTATAACAAAGGACAATTGGATTCTGGACATAATAGACAGAGGTTACAGGTTCCACTTCCATACCTTACCAACAGGACAAGGCATGCCAAACCTGCCACTAAATCAAAGGGCAGAGGCACTCATAGAAGTCTCAAAGCTGTTACAAATAAAAGCAATAGAGAAGGTTCCTCCTCAGGAACAAGGCCAGGGATTTTATTCAAGACTGTTCCTTGTTCCAAGAAAAGAAAAACAATGGAGGCCTATATTGGACTTGTCCGTTCTAAATACTTTTCTCATGGTGACAAAATTCAAGATGCTGACGTTACAGCAACTTCTTCCCATGCTGGGCAAGGGGGCTTGGCTGGTTATTCTGGACCTCAAGGAGGCATACCTGCATGTCCCTATCAGACACAGTTGCAGAAGATACCTCAGATTTCTTGCAGGAACAGAGCACTATCAATTCTCAGCATTGCCGTTTGGCTTATCTACTGTGCCCAGAGTATTCACGAAATGCCTGGCATCAGTAGTGGCACATTGCAGACTCCAGGGGATTCAAATATACCCTTACTGGATGACTGCCTAATACAAGCAGACAGCAAACAGACCTTGATAAAACACTTGGATTACGTCATTCAATTGCTGCAGGCTTTGGGATACAGAGTCAACATTCAAAAATCAAGATTACTGCCATCCCAAGAGATTATTTTTCCTAGGAGCAAAACTGGACACACAGCTACAAATGGCTTTCCTCACAGAGGAGAAACAAGAGCATTTAACAGCTTACTTCAAAGGCCTAGCAAAGTTAACCCACCTGACCGCAAGGAAGACCCTTTAGGCCCTGGGGTTCATGGCATCTTGCATTCTTCTAATCCCTCTGGCAAGACTACACATGAGAAAGCTGCAATGGTACCTAAAAAGCTTGTGGTCGCAACACAGCCACAACCTAGAAGACATAATACCACTCATACCATGCCTGCAAAGGGAATTTTTGTGGTGAGCTCAAGCAAGTCACTTAAACGAAGGCATGCTTTTCAACAAACCTCCAACAAGTCAAACTATTACAACAGACGCCTCAGACCATGGATGGGGGGGGCGCACATGGACGGCAGATGCATTCAAGGGCAATGGACTCCCATGGAGATGCATCAGCACATAATCAAAAAGAGATGTTGGCAGTGATACATGCAATAGAAGCCTTTGGAAAATATCTTCAGCAAGGTCATCTGCTAATAAGGACAGACAACACCACTGTCATGTGGTACATAAACAAACAAGGGGGCACTCATTCCTACCCCCTCTGCAGACTAACAATGATTCTTTCAGGAAAAGTCCCTGAAACTGAACATCTACTTGCAATCCCAGTTTGTTCCGGGCAAGGACAATGTTCTGGCAGACAGGTTGAGCAGACATTTCTTGGATCCACACGAATGGATGCTACACCCACGCATTTTCTCACAAATAGCATCCGCATGGGGAAGACCAGACATAGACCTCTTTGCATCTCATCTCAATCATCACTTGGAAAGGTTCTGCACAAGGATACACCATTCTCTAGCTTGGAGAACGGATGCTCTTTCCTTCAGCTGGAATGCTCTAACAATTTATGCATTCCCTCCTCTACATTTGCTCACCAAGGTGTTACTGAAGATCAAGGCAAAACAACCAAGAGGAATCTTGATAGTTCCAGACTGGCCAAGGCAACACTGGTATCCACTACTACTGAGCATAACTCACACCAAACCGTGGCCCTTGCCTCAATGGCCTCTGCTCCTGACTCAACACAGTTACAAGACTGTTCATCAGAACCTGCAAACCTTAAAGCTGACAGCTTGGAGAGTTCCATGACTCAGACCCATGACTCCCTCTCCGAAAAAGTTCAGGAAATTTTGCTGGAGGCACGCAGACCTTCCACCAGAAAAACCTATTCGGCCAAATGGAAGAGATTTGGAATTTCAACAAGGGCCAGGAAGCATCACTGATGAACATACCTCAGATATTAGAATACTTGGCAGAAATGTTTCACAGTGGCCTCTCTTACTCTTCCATCAAAATCCACGCTTCAGCTATCTCAGCACATTACAACTATGATCCACCTGTGTTTTCGCATCCCTTGCTAAGACAGCTTCTAAGAGGCATAAAGAATATCAAACCTCCAAGGAAGCTAACAATGCCTGCATGGGACCTCAATTACGTCTTGGAAAAATTAACTCTTCCTCCTTGTGAACTAGCAGCATCTTCAGAAATGCAATTTCTCTTGGAAAACGGTTTTCCTGTTGGCAGTCACCTCAGCAAGAAGAGTTTCGGAGATACAGGCCCTCATGGCAGTTCCTCCTTTTCTCATCTTTCATCAGGACAGAGTTTCCCTTAGGACCAATCCTTCATTCATGCCTAAGGTGATATCCAGAGTGTCTCTAAACCAAGCAATTCACCTGCCTACTTTCTTTCCTAACCCTCAAAATAAAGGGGAAAAGCTGCTGCATACTTTAGACATTCACAGACAACTACACTAATACTTGGACAGAACTAAGTCCACCAGGAAGTCTGACCAACTGTCTGTAGCCTATGCTGCTGGAGTGCAAGGAAAAGCAGTCACCAAACAAACTATCTCAAAATGGATTGGACACTGCATCAGATTCTGTTATTCTTTTCATGGAAAAAGTGTGCCAGCTAATATTAGACCACACTCCACCAGAGCTATGGCCACATCCACAGCTTTTCTAAGAGGAGTGGCTACAAAAGATATTCTAGAGGCTGCTACATGGAGCTCTGTGCATACATTTACCAAACACTACAACCTGCCATTATACTCCAGATCCCGAGCAGGCTTTGCTTCGGCAGTCCTGCAGGGCCTTCTAGCTACACCATCTCTTGCTTAGTCCTACCACCCCCAGCTTGGCTATGGTATTCAACCCATATGTCAGGACTGCAGTTGCATTCTTGAAGGACATAGTACAGTTTTGTACCTACCATAAATGTAGATGTCCGATAGATATGCAACTGCAGTCAGGTTTTCCCTCCCTCCTACCCCTCTGTGTTTCCCCTTTTGGGTCCTTTCT
Organism: Protopterus annectens; assembly: GCF_019279795.1. Taxonomy (NCBI): domain Eukaryota; kingdom Metazoa; phylum Chordata; order Ceratodontiformes; family Protopteridae; genus Protopterus; species Protopterus annectens. Next base: position 1,212,948,177 of record NC_056739.1, read on the forward strand.
CCCCTTATCTATCAGCTGGGGATATATATATTATGGTGTATCTGTTTATTACTGTTGTGCATGTCTGGTTTTATCTGTTTATCCATTCACAAAATTTAGCCTTCCTTGGAGGGCACCTGGCATCTAGGGCAAGAAACACTGAAGAAGATGGCGTCGGCTGATGCCTTTATACTCCAGCCGCTCTGACGTCGGGGAGGAGGCGACATCGTCCGACGCCGGACCCAGACTTTGGAATCTGGCCGACCGAAGGGCTGCCTGAGGTAGGACAACCCATATGTCAGGACTGCAGTTGCATATCTATCGGACATCTACATTTATGGTAGGTACAAAACTGTACTTTATGATGAGTACACAGCTTTTGTTTTCATGTTCCTCATCCCCATTTCCATTACTTACCTATATGTGTACATTTGCTGCATGTAGATAGCTTCCACAATCTTGAGCTCTGTAGGTGGTACGTCGATATGTTGTGTACCGCCTACAGGAACTGCCAGCATTTTGCAGCACTTTACAATTCTTGTACTCGCATCTAGTGATTTCTCTTTGTTTCTGTGATCAGAATTGGTTATACCATTTGACTTCAGCTGTTACATCAGCTCCTGGTTAGAACAGTAACAGGGCGAGCACATCTTACTTAATTTATAATTGTTTCTTGTTTCTCCTCTCTTGGGTTTTACTGATACCTCAAAGTAATTTTAGCTTAAAATAAAGACAAGACTAAGCATATGTTGACAAACAAATATGCACATTGTGCAAATACTGTAGAGCAACTTGTATCTAAAAGTTTCAAGTTTCAACGTGTATTTTATTAAATGGTCTGCATAATTGTCTTGGAAACTTGGGAATTTATTTCTGCATCTCTTCAATTGATCTGGAGTTTTTAAATCTCATGTATGTCAAAAGTTGTGGCAAAGTTAATAAAGTAGATAAAATGATGTTCTGCAGCAAAGTTTCTGATGAAACATACAAAACAAGTATTCAAAGAAGTATTGTTCACATATAATATGCATGGCAGTGTCATTTAGCATACTGGTATACAGTAGCTGTAGTAGATGTGACATGTTAACAAATGGTGTTATCTCACTTTCATCTTTTGCACTTAAAGAACTGATTGGATTCCTTAAACTGTAAGTTGTGACACTGAACATTTAAATGTTGATTTTTGTTTCATTTGTTTTGAAAAAAACATGCCCACATTATATCACACAGTTTCATGAACGAGTATACAGTTATAGCAGAAGCGTACTTGGAGTGGGGTGAGAGGGGGATTGGCCCTGGGTATAAAGTGATGGGTAGACACACTTGGCCATCCATCACACTGATCACTCTTTAGTACAGTACTGGCTTTTAAAAAACGGTATTGTGTGTGGTGTAAACTATAGCAAGTGTTTGCTACATTTGTAGCAAGCAGTTTGCTACAGCTTAATACAAGAAGTTTTTAATTAAAACGGTGCCATAGTGCTCTCTGTAAACAGGGTATAAACTGTAAAAACTATTTACTACATTTTTAGTAGTCAGCTTACTACAGTTTAAAAGAAGAAATTATTTTTTTAACTGTGTGGTAGGTGGATTGGGGGCAGGGCACAAAAACAGGGCCTAAACAGCTGGGGTTTGAGGGGGTGTCCTGCATCTGGCCACCTGATTGGTGTTGGTATGAATGATGTCATCCACAAGGATTCTCTGACTGTTAGTAGGGGACTTGCAGCCCTCTTTACCATAGCTTCTAGAGGTGTTGGGACATATTTTTCACAAATCACATATACAAAGGAGAGTCAGGTCCCTGTGAATGAAAATATTTTTTGGGTAAATACCTTCATGAAAAAATATCCCGTTTTAAAAATGGAACTATGTAGAGCATCTGAGACTAATTTTGGGAGTACATGTACAAACAGGATGGCATGCATTTGTCAAGATTTAATAAACACAAAGCAGGATTTTTGTCAGGTCAAAAATGTTAATAGTTCACAAATAGCAACATCTGATACATCTCTAATGGTTGTTAATGCTTGGAGCAAAAATAATTTATTGGAAAATTTGCTACATTCTCACGAGATTGATGTTATTGTTTGTGAAACATGATTAAAGAAAGATGACTGGAAACAAGTTCTGTCAGGGTATAAATGTTTTTACAGTAACAAGACATTCAAACAAAAAGTCAGGCATAGGTGTTATGATAGGGTTTAAAGATAGTTATGAGACCTGTGTTCAGTGATAACACCAGTACTGTAGCTTGTGTAACTGTGAGAATATAGACAACCCTGGAACATACAATAATTGTCAGTGTGTGTAGACCACCAAAGTCAAGTGCTGATGACTTAGGAATTCTTGCATTTCTTGCATGAAACACAGGAGGGAAGAATAATAGCAGCTGTGGACTTAAATTTACCAGAAACAGACTGGAATAATTGATTCTACAACATTAATAAGGAAATTATTCACAAAATATGCAGGAACTTCAGATTGTAAGAAAAGAAACCATCAGGCAACAGAAGATACTAGACATTGTGTTCTTAAATAAATTGCTGTTACTTCACATCAAGTTTTACCACTGTTGATTGTGCAGTGATCTTTGGTTTATAAAGGTTAAATTGTTGCTAAATAATTCTATCAAACTGAAATCTGAACCAATGCACAGAAGATGAATTACAGATTATATGAAAGTAATACAATCACTATGTAAAACTAATTGGAGTGATGCACTTAGTGGAAAAACTGCAGAATGAATGTGGAAAGCTTTTAAAGAGAAATAGTTTAAGTACAAAAAAAAGGTTTAACATCAGGGGGATATATTTCTATAAGAACAAGATACCAGGTTAAGGTGAGATACAAAAATATAAGAAATGGAAAAGAGGTTGACCTACAGCGTTGAAAACTGAAATAAACAAACTGGATAAATAAATTAAGCGCTGTGTGAGACAAAATCAAGAACATTTTGAAGAAAATTTAAGACATTGAGCATAGTAGGAAGCCATTTTATAGATGTATGAGATTTTAAATGAGTATAAGACATACAATTTCATAAACTGTGCATAGAGTATAAAATTTATTCTCGGACACAACAGATTATAGATATATTTATAAAATCTTTTGCAAAATAACTCAAAGGGGATGATAGTTGTTCTAGTGACATCCATGTAGCCTGAGATACCAGAATCAAATTAGATTATATTGAAAAAAAACTATACAAGTTGGATCCGAACAAAGCACAGGGAGGAGACAGAATTAGTAATACTGATCTAAGAACACTTCAACAAGAACTTACACCATTTATATCTATTATGTACTAGGTCATATAAATATGGGGAGATTCCTCAAGATTGACGACATGTACATATTAAACCTGCCTTTAAGGGAAAGGGGAGTAGGTTAAACCCAGAGTCATACAGAGCCTTAAGACTACTTTCATGTTGTGAAAAAAATAATGGTGAATGTAATATTGGTTAAGTTAGTGTCAGAATTGGAAAAGTTGGGACTTGAAACCATATATCAGTATGCATATATTGAAAATAGATTGTTACCACCTGTAACATGATTTCTATAACGATACAATAGCTATGAATGAAAAATTGTGCTGTAACGTAATTTATGTAGATTTAACTTCAGCATTTGACAGGATCTTATACAAAACACTGATCACTAAATTAGAACTCGGTATTGATGTACTCTTGATAAGATGGATAGCTACTTGGCATACAGATAGGACATGGCAAGTATCATACAACATTGGACAGATGAAATTCTTGGTTACGGTCAGGATATCCCACAGAGCTCTGCTCTAGGCCCATACTTGTTTAGATTGTATCTTTTAGACCTATCTCCTTCATCTGAGGTGTTCTACAATCTGTATGCAGATGACTTGAAATTGGGTCAGCTGATTACATACATGAGTAAATTGACCATTTGAGCACAGGAGAATAATATGCTGATAAATGCATCAAAAACTAAGCATATGAGATTTGGGAGACAAATTTGAAAATTGAATATTTAATACAGCACACACTGAAACCTGCAGATTAATTTAAGGACCTGCGTATACGAGTATTTCCAGCTTTGAGTTTTTCTAATCATATCAACCAACTGGTTGATGATAGTTACAGAACTGTAGATTGTATAAAAAGATTTGTAAAGTCTAGTAAATCGGAAATGATGAAATCATTGATGAAATCATTGTTTGTTAATGACATTAGACCCAAACTTGAGTAATGAATAACAATTTGGAAATCTTATAGGAAAACAAGCATGACTAAACTGGAAAGAGTACAGTGGAAATATACCAAGGGCATCCATGGATGTGAACATTGTTATTACAAAAGACCACAGTGTCTGAACTTGTACACTGTCTCTTGTAGATATTTAACAGGAGATTTTATTGTGGTATGTAGAGCATTTAGAGACTACCTCTGGGAATGTTTGGGGTTATTTAAAAGTAGTAGAGAATCATCAGACAGCAGAAGATTCTATAGGAATGGGAAGTGTACTAATTGGTTCTCGTAGAGAGCATCTGATGGATGGAACAAACTAACAAATCACATTAAAGCAAGCACTAGTTCAGATATTTTTAAGAACAGCCTAGACACTTATTATGGTAACAACTGTTTTGTTATATTGGCAGGCTAGAAGGGCATTAATGCCTGTGCTTGAAATATTGAAATACTTGTGTCTCTCTGTCTCTGTGTGTGTGTGTCTCTGTGTGTGTGTGTCTCTGTGTGTGTGTGTGTCTCTGTGTGCGTGTCTCTGTGTGCGTGTCTCTGTGTGTGCGTGTCTCTGTGTGCGTGTCTCTGTGTGTGCGTGTCTGTGTGCGTGTCTCTGTGTGTGCGTGTCTCTGTGTGTGCGTGTCTCTGTGTGCGTGTCTCTGTGTGTGTGTCTCTCTCTCTCTGTGTCTCTGTGTGTGTGTGTGTCTCTCTGTGTGTGTCTCTCTGTGTGTGTCTCTCTGTGTGTGTCTCTCTGTGTGTCTCTGTGTGTGTCTCTCTGTGTGTCTCTCTGTGTTC
>NC_056739.1:1212953664-1212989278 GCF_019279795.1 Protopterus annectens
TGGAAAAAATTGTTAAGAACAATATCCATCAAAACTTGTAGCAAAAGGACTGTGCTTTGATCCACACTGGTGTATTTTCTCAGGTAATTACTAACCATGTGCATTCCTTCTGTATGAGGGATGTTGGTATATAAAGAAACAACATCTAAAGTAACAAAAAAGCAGGAGGAGGTATCCAAGTTAGCACGAAATAGTTCATTCAAAAAACCCCAGGTATCTCTGATATAAAAAGGAGTTTTTTGTACAACCGGGTTTAAAATGTTATCCACAAAATCAGAAAGTGTTTCAGTCTTAGTAAGCTTATTAGAAATGATCAGTCTAAAAGGTGGGTTAACAGCATTTTTATGTATTTTAGGAATGCCAAAACATTTACCCAAGCATGGGTTCACATTCTGCAAGCCTTGTAATACTTCCAAAGGGATGTAATCATCTTTTTCTAAAGAGTTAAGCCTGCGGTCAATAATATCAAATTTTGAGTTAATGAAATCAAGAGACACTTCCCTATAAAAATCCGGGTTATTTAACTCTGTAAGAATTTTTTGAATATAGTCATTTTGTTCCATTAACACAATTCCTGTACCTTTATCAGCTTTCATAATTCGTAAGGTTTTGTCATTTTTTTAAAAAATGGAAAGCTTGCAGCTCATCCGGAGACTGATTAAACCATTTATGAGCAGGTGCTTGTGAGAACATATTACGAATGTCAGATTCACATACATTCAGGAAAACCTGTAAAGTATATCAATCAAAAAGAGATGCTAGCTGTTCAAAATGCCCTGACAGCCTTCAAGGACCTAATTCATACGGGACAACTACTGATAAAGACAGACAATATCACGGTCATGTGGTATATAAGCAAGCAGGGAGGCACTCATTCTTACCTCCTTTGCAGACTAGACATGACTTTGTGGGACACAGCATTGACTTACCAAGTACATCTGCAGGCACAATTCCTGCCAGGAAAGATAAATACTCTGGCAGACGAACTAAGCAGAAACCTCATGGATCCCCACGATTGGAAATTGGATCCACAAGTCTTCAGCATGGTAACAAGGAAATGGGGATACCCGGACATGGATCTATTTGCCTCACCTCACCTCACAACTACCAACTAAAGAGATTCTGCACAAGGACTTATCACAGACAAGCATGGAAAGTGGATGCCCCATCTTTCAGCTGGAAAAACCTAACAGTATATGCCTTTCCTCCTCTGCCTGTCCTCCCCAAGGTACTCTTAAAGGTCAGACAGGAGAAGCCAAAAATGATACTGATTGCTCCAGACTGGCCACGCCAGTACTGGTATCCAATCCTAAGGAACTTGTCTCAATGCCCAGCCTGGACCTTACCTCAAGTGCCTCATCTATTGTCCCAGCAGAACAATCAGATCCTGCACAGCCAACTCAAGACCTTAAATCTGGCAGCATGGCAGATAATGTAGTCATACAAAACACACCTCTCACTAAAGCGGTGATGGATGTCATTTTGGAGGCCAGGAGGCCTAGTACTAGAAGATCCTATGCTGGAAAATGGAAGAGATTCTGTGCTTGGAACCAGGCACTAGGAATTGACACAGCTATACCAAATATTCCTCAGATTTTGCAATACTTGACTGAGATGCTGGACAAAGGCTTATCCTTTTCATCTATAAAAATTCATGCCTCTGCCATTTCGGCTCATTACAATACAGAGCCACCAATCTTTTCTCATCCTTTCTTAAGGCAGTACCTCAGAGGGGCCAAAAATTTAAGGCCTCCAAGGAGATCACCAATACCTGCATGGGACCTCAATTATGTCTTGGAAAAACTCACCCTGCCTCCTTTTGAGCCAGCTGCTACAGCTGATCTAAAGTTTTTATCTTGGAAAACAGCTCTGCCCCTAGCAATAACTTCTGCAAGACGAGTCTCAGAGCTACAGGCACTCATGGCTGTGGAACCTTTTATCATTTTTTATCCAGACAGGGTTTTCTCTGAGGACAAACCTGACATTTATGCCTAAGGTAGTGTCCAGTGTGGCCCTTAACCAAACTGTTCATCTGCCTACCTTTTATCCAAACCCACAGAATAAGGGGGAGAGAATTCTGCATTCTTTGGACATGCACAGACAGCTACGCATTCTTCGGACATACACAGACAACTACACTTCTATTTGAACAGAACCAAAGCTTTCAGAAAGACAGAGCAATTACTACTGCCATATGCTGCAGGATCACAAGAAAGGCGATCTCAAAGCAGACTATTTCAAAGTGGATAGGCCACTGCATTTGTTTCTGCTATTCACAACATGGCAAGCCAGTAGCTAAGGGCATTAGGCCACACTCAATCAGAGCAGCAGCCATTTCAGCAGCCTTCCTCAGGGGAGTACCGACCAAAGACATTTTAAAGGCTGCTACTTGGAGTTCACTGCACACCTTCACAAAGCACTATCACCTGCCACTCTACTCTAAATCCAGGGCAGGCTTTGCCACTGCAGTTCTGCAGGGCCTTATAGCCACCCCTAATGCTATTTAGCTCCAGCCTCCCAACCTTAGCTTTGGGATTCATCCCAATTGTAATGACTGCAACAGTGAAACACGAAGAACATAGTACAGTTGTGTGCACTTACCATAAATGTAGATGTTCGAGTGTATTCACTGTTGCAGTCCAGGTTATACCCACCCACCATTCCCCATTTCTTGGCTGGAACTTATCTGTACTTCTCTATTCTATACAACCTATGTGGTGTATTTGCTTGTAGATGAAGGCAAAATATATACTTTGGTGCATGCATAATGTTCTTCATCTCACATTGCTGCAGTCCTTACATATGGGTAGTCCGCTGTCCTCGGTCGGCCCGAATACCAAAGTATTAGGCTGACGTCGGTCAAGGCGCTTAAAACTGACATCAGGACGTCAGGGTACAAAAGCGCATGACCGACGTCATTTCCTCAGTCTTTTTTGCCGCATGGTCCGATGCAGAAGCAGCGCAAGTGCCGCTCGGCGTTCTGAAATTTTTCAATTCGGAGTTTCAGACCGAATCCAAGTTGGTTGGTACCCGTTGGGGATTATTTTGGTTTTTCTTGCCTCAGTGTTTTACCGGATGTCAGAAAAAGTGAATAACTGTATTTCTTGTGGGAAACAGATACCGCATAGGGATTATCATTCTTTGTGTATTCCTTGTTTGGGGCCTGAGCACGACGTTGTTGGGTGTCGCTTTTGTGCTAGGTTCAATAAACGCACTATTATGCGAAGGTTAGATTGTGCTAGGCTGGTCTTTGGGAAGCGGTGCAATTATAATATGCCGTCGGATTCTCCGCGCCGCTTCGAAGAAGCGCAAAGACAAAGCAGTTAAACCCAGGCAAGATGAGTCGCCCGTTCCGGACGCCGGTTCTTTAGAGGCTTCAGTGGAACCGGTGGTTCCGACGGAGACTTCTCTGGAGTCTCAGGGGGAGACTTTGATTTTGCAGGAGGTAGTCTCTCAGGAGGCAGGTCAGGCTGAAGGGGCTTCTCAAGTTACTGTACTCCCTCCTTCCTAGGGTGGTTAGGCCTTCTCCTTCGGTTTCCAAGGCTTCTCCCAGAGGCAGGCCAGTTTTAGCTCCTGTTGGGGTCACTCCTAGTTCAGCAGGGTCTGTGCCTAAGAAGCACATGCTTAAAATGGCAGAAGATTTGATTACTCTGATTAGAGGTTCTATGCCCCCTCCTGATAAGAGGCCTAGGGTGGAACCAGAGTTGGGAAGTTTTGAACAGGCTTCGGATGTTTCAGAGTCTTCGGCTGAAGACTTGCAGGAGTACTCTCCTTATTCTGATTCTGATGCAGATGATTCCACTCCTCCTGCTTCTCCTCCAGAGGATTTTTCTTTTTCAGAGACACTTCATTCTATGAGGGAACATTTTAAGTGGGAAGGTCAGGACTTCTCTGATTCTAGGAAAAGGCTTAGGGAGTTTTTACTATTACCCCAGCATATGCCTTTGGCTATACCCCCTGTTCTGGATGTTGTGGAAGATGTGTTTGCAGAGGCTTCACTTAATCCTGTTTCTCTGCCGCCTGCTCCTGTTAAGCCGGATAGGTATTACAGGGTGCCTGAGGCTCACAAATATCTAGGGCGGACCCAGAAACTATTAGTCAGGGACCTAAGGGTGTTAAGGCCTCTATTGTAAAAAATCCGGTTCCTCTAGATAAAGAAGCCAGAGCTTTGGATAGATGGGGAAAGAAGGTCTATACATCTTCTACCTTAGCTATGAGGGCTCTGAATTGCCAGTTTCATATGTTGAAATATCAAAACTTTCTTCTTTCTCAATTGAAGTCTAAGGTGGATGCTCTGGCGGAAGGCATTGAGTGTAAAGAATTGCAAGATTTGGTGCATGTATCTGAACAGGAGGGCAAGCATTCATTACAGTGTGGTTTTGATGCTGTGCAGGCCTCGTCTAGGGTGGCTGCCACTGGCTCAGTTCTTCGCAGGCACGCCTGGTTGAAGGATCAGAATTTATCTGACCATGTTAAGACAAGGATTTTGGATGCTCCTTTGCAGTCTGATGTGTTGTTTGGTTCACCTGTGGAGTCAGTCTTGAAGAAAATGGAAGACAAGGCTGAGTCTATGCAGACTGTTAAAGATTTTTTGCAAGTTCAGCCTCCGGGGTTTAGTAGGAATTGGCCTGCTAAGGGGTGGACGCATCCTTCTTATGATTCTCAGTCTAGTGGTAGATCTAGACGTGGTAGGGGCAGAGCTCAGAGTTCTTTCAGGCCTAGAACAGGGAGTTCCCCTGCACAATCTTCGGGTGAGGGCAGGGGCCAGTCCTTTCGTAAACAGGCCCAATGACCTACTTTTTCAGCTGCCAGATCCTTCTTGCCTGGCAGCACCTTTGGGAGGAAGGTTAGCACTCTTCAAGGAAAATTGGATGCTGGTTACCCAAGACAAATGGGTATTGGATATCATACACCAGGGTTACAAGTTTTATTTCCATACCTTGCCTCATTTCAAAGGCATGCCGGACGTTCCTCCTCAGCAAAGACTAGAGGCTCGCAAACAAATTTCTCTACTACTTCAAATAGGGGCCATACAACCGGTTCCTCTGCCAGAAGTGGGCCTAGGATTTTATTCTCGCCTGTTTCTAGTACCAAAGAAAGGAAACATGTGGAGACCAATTTTGGATTTATCCATCCTCAACACATATCTGGACATTCCCAAGTTCAAAATGTTAACGTTACAACAGCTTTTACCTCTGCTGGGCAAAGATCACTGGATGGTGACCCTGGATCTCAAGGAGGCTTACCTTCATGTTCCTATCAGGCCCAGTTGCAGGAAGTATCTGCGCTCGGGCTGGGACTTCACATTATCAGTTCTCTGCATTGCCCTTTGGCTTATCTACTGCGCCCAGAGTGTTCACGAAGGTTCTGGATCCAGTGGTAGCTTTTTTCAGGCTAAGAGGAATACAGATCTATCCATATTTGGACGATTGCCTGGTACTGGCCCAAGGAAAGGACGAACTTCTTCATCATTTACAGTATGTGATGGCAGTGTTAAGATGCCTGGGGTATTCTGTGAACGAAATAAAGTCCAGTCTAGTACCCTCTCAGGACATGTGCTTTCTGGGTGTGAGACTGAATACAGCATCCCAGATGGCCTTTTGACCCCGGACAAACAAAAGAATCTTTCTTTACTTCCATCAGTTGTCTCATCAGTCCAGGCTGACTGCAAGGACAGTCCTTCAAGCCTTGGGGTTCATGGCATCTTGTATTCTGGTACTTCCCAATGCCAAACTGCATATGAGGAAGCTACAATGGTATCTCAAGAATGTATGGACACAGCACTGCCAAGATTTGGACACTGTCATTCAAATAATACCTTGCATTCAAAAGGAATTTTTGTGGTGGGCTCAGGAATGTCACCTAAACAAGGGACTCTCTGTGACCCGCCAGAGGCGAGTCAGATTTTAACGACAGATGCCTCAGACAAAGCTTGGGGAGCTCATCTAAATGGAAAATGGGTACAAGACACGTGGCCTGCCAGACTTCAACATCTACATATCAACTTGAAGGAGATGTTAGCAGTCCAATTTGCATTGATAGCTTTCAAGGATTTACTTCTTCCAGGGCAGGTGTTGATTCAAACAGACAACACAACTGTCATGTGGTACATCAACAAGCAAGGGGAACGATTCTTATCCTCTATGCAGACAAGCAATGATTTTGTGGGAGACTGCTCTCAGTTTACAGCTAAATCTTCAGGCAAGGTTTCTGCCAGGAGCACAGAACTCCTTAGCAGATGTGTTGAGCAGACAAATTATGGATCCCCACGAGTGGAAATTGGATCCTCATGTATTTCAGAGATGGACAGTGTTATGGGGAACTCCAGACATAGATCTGTTCGCTTCTCCACTAAATTACCAGCTGCCAAAGTTTTGCACAAAAAGGTTTCATCCCTCGGCTTGGAAAGTGGATGCTCTCTCATTCAATTGGAGCAATCTTCACGTGTATGCCTTTCCACCTCTGCCTCTCCTCCCAAAGGTACTGCTGAAGGTCAGACAGGACAAGCCAAACATGATTTTAATAGCTCCAGATTGGCCTCGACAGCACTGGTACCCATTACTGAGAAGTCTGGTACAGGAGCCTCCATGGCCTTTGCCTTCGATTCCTCACCTGCTGTCTCAGGAGAACAGTCATTTACTCAATGTCAAACTTCATTCTCTACACCTGACAGCCTGGCATATTCTGTTTTAAACCCTGGAGGGTCTCAGCTTCCACAACAAGTTTTGAATGTTATTTTGGAGGCCAGAAGGCCTAGTACAAGGAAAGTTTACGCAGATAAATGGAGGAGATTTTTATTTTGGAGTACTGCAAAGGATTTTGATGTTTCTAAACCTAATTTAAGTGTTGCGCTTCAATACCTTACTGAGTTATTGGATAAAGGTTTGTCCTTCTCCTCTATAAAGGTTCATGCTGCAGCAATTTCTGCTCACTATGACTGTGACCCTCCATTATTTTCTCAGCCTTTGTTTAAGCAATTCCTTAGAGGGGCAAAAAATATAAGACCCCCACGTAGAGCTCCTACTCCTGCTTGGGATCTCAATTTTGTGTTGGAGAAACTCACTCTACAACCTTCTGAGCCTGCAGCATCGACAGAGTTGAAATATTTATCTTGGAAGACTGCTTTTTTGTTGGCCATTACCTCTGCGAGAAGGGTTTCTGAATTACAGGCCCTTATCGCAGTTGAGCCTTTCTTAATTTTCCACAAGGACAGGGTGTCTTTGCGTACTAACCCTTCTTTTATGCCTAAAGTGGTTTCTAGTGTGGCTTTAAACCAAACTATTCATTTGCCTACTTTTTATGCAAACCCCCAAAATAAAGGGGAAAGGATTTTGCACACTTTGGATATACACAGACAGTTGCGATATTATTTGAGCAGAACTAAAGGGTTCAGGCAGACTCAGCAGTTGTTTGTTTCTTTTGCTTTGGGTTCTCAGGGCAAACCTGTTTCAAAACAAACTATTTCTAAGTGGATTGGGTTTTGTATTGCCTTCTGTTATTCCCATCATGGTAAGAAGATTCCAGCTGGGATTAGGCCTCATTCCACTAGGGCTACTGCCACTTCTACAGCCTTTTTAAGGGGGGTGCCTACTAAAGATATTTTGGAAGCAGCTACTTGGAGTTCAGTGCATACTTTCTCTAAGCATTACCACCTTCCACTTTACTCTAAATCTAGGGCTGGATTTGCAACTGCAATTTTGCAAGGCATGTTGGCAGCTTCCCTTACCTCTGCTTTGGGATTCTACCCATATGTAAGGACTGCAGCAATGTGAGATGAAGAACATAGTACAGTTTTGTACCTACCATAAATGTAGATGTTCGAAGATCCACATTGCTGCAGTCCAATTTACCCTCCCTCCTTCCCCTCTGTTGTTGAAGGTGGTGGCGTGGTTTGTGTTGTACATAGTGTAAATATGGTTAGTGCACGGGTGGTTGGTTAGGTTTTGCTGGTTTTTGGCTTTGGCCTTTCTTGTTAGGGCCTTCTGACATCTGGGGCAAGAAAAGACTGAGGAAATGACGTCGGTCATGCGCTTTTGTACCCTGACGTCCTGATGTCAGTTTTAAGCGCCTTGACCGACGTCAGCCTAATACTTTGGTATTCGAGCCGACCGAGGACAGCGGACTACCCATATGTAAGGACTGCAGCAATGTGGATCTTCGAACATCTACATTTATGGTAGGTACAAAACTGTACTTTTTATTGACATATTTTTAGCCTACCCTTTTGAGGGCACCTGACATCTGGGGCAAGAAAAACTGAAGAAATTGGCGTTGGCTGCATCTTTTATACCCCTGGCGCACTGACGTCAGGGAATAGGCGACAGCAACTGACGCCGGACCTAGACTTTGGAATTCAGGCCGACTGAGGGTAGCCTGCCAGCAGGATAACCCAAATGTAATGACTGCAACAGTGAATATATTCAAACATCTACATTTATGGTAAATGTGCACAACTGTACTTTTCACTACCTTGCGTTCACTGTTGTGCTTTTGACAAGGAAGTGATTTCAGATGAGAGGAATACTTGTCTTTTCCCAAACTCTGAACTGGCCTGTAAAGTGTGGATGATTTAGCTCAGTACCATTATAATATGCATTTCCCGCTAAATCACCCAAGTGCAAATCAAATCACAGCAGCCCTAGTTACACGACACTGTCCTTACAATTACTCAGTCGTGTAGCAGCAATTACAATATATAGATTCAGGGCAAGTGCATTGCCTGACCTTAGAAGCACAGAGCCTTAATGAGCCCAGCAGAAGCTTTAGCTGTTGATATCTTTTCATTCATTTTTCAATCAAAATGCAAGTCTAAGATTATTCAGAAGTAACAGTAGTAATATTGTAAAACTGTCCAAGAGCACATCTCTTTCTCAAGAGACTTCAGCTTGGTTCCCATTGTAATGGTTAAGAATATTCAAGCCAGAGAGGTATCACAAATGAAATTGTTCACACGTAAACCCATTACAGTTTTAAACCATGATTATAAAGTATTTGTCTATATTAGCTGAGATAATGGCAACGGTGTTACTCTATTAGATATTGACCAGTGTGGTTTGTGGAAGAGAGGCAGACATTTGACAACATTAATAGAACTAGGAATATCCAGAAGTATGCAGAGTGTAAGAACACTCCTATTGTTGGTGAGTATTGAAGCCAGGAGACATTCAATAGAGTTTGCTGGGATTTTACAAGTAGGGCAATAGTAACATTTGCAGTTTATATGCATATATATATATATATATATATATATATATATGTATGTATATATATATAGGCAGATATAAATTTTTGGTCTAGTGCCTTACTTGTAACCAGTATCCATTTTCTGTGGATGGTTCATCTGGTTCTGTCTTATTTGTCTGAATTGCTTCTTGCTGGGTTGGCTCACTCTTCAGTTAAAGCTCATCTTTCAGCTATTTCTGCCTGTCTGCCTTTGATGTATAGCATTTATGTACTGGTAAACTCTGACAGGGCCATGATAGTCCTTTTTTCAGTGGAGACCTGGGGAGAAAAGGTCAGCAGTTAACAAAACATAGTAATGCAATACAAGGCACAGCAGCAAATGTTAACTATCGCATACAAAATACAACGGTAAACTGTAACTATACAAATATAAAGAAAGAGAGCAAAAAATCAGGAGAGAGAGAAATCCTGGAAATCATTCTATTCTACAAAGTTGAATTTCATTTTCACTGTAGCAATGATAAGCTTTTGGGTCTTCTGGTGAAAGCCCAGATAGAGGGCAGATGGATAGAGTTGTAGCAACATTTAGCCAGGCAAAGAGTGGCAGGAACATATTTTGGAATCCAAGAGCTGGGTCACAAGATGTGCTTTGAAGTATATTGATTTGTCAGTACATGTAGAATGATAGGAGGGCGAGTAAAGTTTAAGGGAAGGCAGACATTATGCAAGGTTTGTAATGCTGGGGTGAGTGAAAGTTAAAAAGAAAGTATATCTGTTTACTTCACTGCAATAATAATGGAAACTGTTATTACATTTTTTCTTTTCTGTTTTCTGTTTGTATAATTGAACTGATTACAATTTAAAATGTGATGATTTTACAAATATGTTTAAAAATGAAATTTTTCATTGACAAGAAAGCTCCAACATCCCATTACTCTGAAAAATTGCATTTGAATGACGCAAACATTCTGAAATGTTAAAATGTTTAAATTGAAGTAATATACTTTAAAATCCTGTCGAATATTGATTAAAACATTAGCATTACATTAAAGATTCATAGGAGTTAAGGCTAATAAATTTTGTGAATGTGAGTTAAATATGGATGTTTAAAAAGTAATTGGAATAGAAAATAAATTACATTGTTTCTTAGATGACTTGTTAAAAGTAACAAAAACAAACACCCAACTCCACTCTCCATATTGATGAAAGAGCAGGGTGAATTTGAAGGATAAACTGGTGTAAATCTAACAGTTTTCCTAAGTGAACCTTCACATAACAAAGACTTTGTAACTTGAATATCTATAAAAATAAAGTGGCTGTTGGAAGACTTTAACCTTTCTTTCTTCTCAGACAGGATTATAGATGTTCCGTGTTCTTTTCAGTAAAGACCACTGTTTTCCAGGAAGCAATCTGGCCATCTTTTTAAAGCGTGTAAGCCCAGTCTTTGTTTTTAACTTGTGGATCAGTAATGTTTTCGAAGGTATTAAACGGTTCCTCTCCAGAGAGTGAAAAGAGCTTAATTTCTACATGCTGTAGAAGGCGTGCTTTCTTATTTTCCTGTCTTAGAATTTTTTTTTTTTTTTTTTATGGGGTAAGGATCTCTTTCCCCTAATTTCATATTATAATTGTTGTCCCATCTACCATGATTGAGCCACTTTAATAGGTGAAGTTCTTTCAGCTGTTTCTATTACTAATTCTTTGTTCATGAAATATTGAAACTTAACCCACAGTTGATTGCAGTGGAGCATTGGGATAAGTAATTGGTTTATTCTGGGTGAATAGTGCCATATGACACATCTTCATTCTTTTGATGAGGCAACTTTATTCATCACTTTATTGATTTGCAATACGAGTCAAATACCTTAGTAATCATGAAAACATGTCACAGTAACACTTTCCTTTATTACATGCATGCATATGAATATGCAGATTTACTTTACACTTCTTACTAACCTCCTGATTTTAGTAATCTGGCAGTTTTTTTTTTAATTATTCCCAAATGCATTGTTTAGTTTTGTGAAAATTACTTTTTCAGTCATTTACTGGTAGCACATCTATTTCTTTTTTTTCCCTTTACTATATTTAATACATCATTTGCAACAAGATTACTCCGTGATTTCCACTTTTGTGTAATTGCTTTTTTGGCTGCTAGTAATAAACTGAAGTTCTTACAATGTCTCAACAATTCTAAACCAAGACAGAAAAACAACTTAACATTGATAACGTATGTCCCCAGCAATTCTGTAGGGAGTCCTTAAACTGATAATTCCTGCTTTCCCCAAAAAAGTGTTCCCAGTTTACTGTCTCATTCCCTTCACAGATCCAACATCTGCTCCTTGTTTGGGGAAAAATATTCTGACTTCTGCTTAAGTATAAAAACACAGGTGTAAACATTTCCCTGCAAATATCCTAAATCTTCTAAAACTTTTGATATGCCTAGAGGCCTTATAAATTTTCTTCCCTTGATTGATAATTTATTCTAATCTTCCCTCCCAAACTTTTGTAATTTCCTCTTATTGATCCTTACTGTTATAAAATATTTTTTTCTTGGTTCCATTAAACCCCTACCAGTTCTGTTTTTTCATTCAGTACTCCCTTTTCTCTCTCTGGTTATATTCTTTTCTCTCTCTGGTTATATTCTGCCAACCGTCCTTGATATGGAGTGTAATCATTGAACTGCAGATGAAGCAACTCTGTGGCTTCGTCTCACTCTGGCACTTTTCCCTTCCAACCTATTTACTCCCATTAGCTTGGTTTCATTGTTAGTTTTCTGCCATTACTACACCGTGCCATCTCTTGCCTATTTGCTGTACCTCTGTTTGCAAAATCTCCTTTCTCCACTCTTTCATTGTTTTAGTCTTTATAATGTTATCTGCCACTTTGTAAATGTAGTACTTTGTGTAATTTTTTCTGTTCTCCCTAAGGCTTGTTTCGAAAATCATAACCTTTCTACACCCCTCTTACTTCCACCTTGTGCCGTCATCATCTTTTTTTTCACTTTGATGTGTCTTTCTCATTTTGCTTATAAAGTCCCCCTAGACCACTTTTTCAATTCAAGAAGTCTTAACCCCCCCCCCCATTCAAAAGGAAGAATCAGCATATCCTACTTTAATATTCCGTTCTCAAATAAACTCCTTCAGCTCTTTATGACTAACTTTCTCATGGGCTTAAAACCACTGGAGTCCATGTAGTTGGGAATAAAACCATGTCTTCATATTAATTTTTGTTCAGGAAGTCCAAAAATTCTTGCATCATTCTTCCTGGACCTTTTCCATGTATTGACAAAGAATATCTGTCTGCAGTGTTTTAGTACTAAAGGCTGATAATTTATAAGACCTATTTCAAACAGGTTTTACACATGTGATAATAAGTAAAGTTAGTATCTTGTGAAATCTTTAATTGTATATATTTTTTTACTTTTGAATTTAGTCATTTTTATTGTGCACATGGATGAGTATTTTATCAGTTTGATTGGTTAACTTGGGATTTAGATAGTAATGTTAAGTACTGCAGATTCTAATTAAGTCTTTGTATTAGACAAATGCACTTTAATTTGTGGGCTAATAAAACTATTTTGGGGATGCATCTGTGCTTGGAGTTCCAAACCACCCTTTGTGCAATTCTTTCCAGACATGTTTTCAAAAATGTCCAGAGTATCTGTTGGTTTTTTAACACAAATTCTATTGCCATTTCCCCTTATTTTAGTCTCCAGTCTACATCTTACAAAGAAGTACTGGTGCCTTTTATTTTTGGTCATGTTGTAATTTTTCCTTTAGAATTTGGGTCTGTTTAGAGAAATGTTTTTAGATGTTGGCCAGAAAAGCCGTAGTACTCGATGTCTGCTGATTCTTGGATATGGAATATACTTTATTCAGTATTGACTCCTGTTCTTTGTCAAACTTACCCTTTTTGCAGAGGTCTGAAAAATCTTTATTTACCTAGCTGAAAGCAAAATGCATCATTGTTCTAATATCCAAAAATCAAACTGGTTCTTCATCACCGTAGACGCACCTTTCTTTTTAACTCTCTAATATGTATGCTTTTCCATGAATTTTATTATCCCACTTTATGATGCAAACTGCTTCCATACTCTCACTATTCATTAAGGAGACACAGTGCTTTACAACTCTCCAGTCTATCTTTTTATTTTTTCTTGGTTGAAAATCTGTCTTTAAAATTGCACCATCTAGATGGAGTGCTGCACGTCACAAACTTTGGAAAACAACTTTACTCACTCCCAATAACCACTTAAACTCCATGTACAAATAAAAACCAAATGCCCATGCTTCATTGATGATGGCTAACCCAGAACTACCCCCAAAGTCTAATTAGTTCCTGTGCCCAGATCTTACCGAGTAGTGTGATAGCGTCTTAATAACATACTGCAGACTGTTACCATTTTTTATAAATACTGAAAAATGTATATTTTTTAATTTTTGTACTATGTACTCACTGTGTGGCAACCAAGCTTTATTATATTTTCAATGTATTTGCCGTGACTGTTTGATGTACTGCATCTCAAATTTATGAATGTTCTGCCTTTGCCTTATCACCTGGGTCATGACTGAAGAGAGCCTTTTGACAGAACTACCCACCTTGTTAAAAAAACAATGTAAAGGAATAAATGCAGAAAATGTCATCCATTTTATGTTGAAATTCTTCCACTTTACAAACTGTTTCTTGCAGAGAAATAATGTCTTGTAGAGTGCCCTTCTTGAGAGAGAAATCTGAGAAAATTGTAAGAGCATGGCTGCAGTCAAACAGCAAGTCAGTGATGTATAGGAAATAATATTGTTAGAATAAAGATTTGATAAAAAGTTATTCAATTCCTTAAATTCCAAGTAGTATAGATCAAAGGCAGGCACTTTTGATCAAAATCCCTGTACAGGAGTCAAACATTCTTGTAAAGTTTAATAATTAAAAGGAACTTTGGACAACAGCTGTTTAATTTGCATCTTGGATAGAATCATCGGCATACTGTGTTTTACAAAACCTTTTGAAAATGAGTAAAGAGTTGAGAGATTATTGGAGGGGAAGTAGAGGTGAGGGGAGAAAAAGGCTTCATATAAAACATTTCCTAACTCCCACATAAGGTACTTGTGCTGGCAAAGACCTCAAGTGTGCCATTAACAAGACTAAGGCAGGAAATGAACTGAATGTCATCCTACTTCAGGGATAACCATAAAGCCTTTATAATTATAGTGAAAATATTATAAGTAAAATCTCTCACTGCACTGAGCTCCATTTGAATGGCATTACTTTGTTCTCATTCTGAAGCCATAGCCAACATCATAGCAAAAAAAGGTGCTTCCTTTTTCTCCCCTCGTACTCTCTCTTTGTTTTCCCTCCCTTGAAACACTGTACTCCCTTTTCTTCAGAGTCACTGTGGACCAGATTCTAGAAGATCTGTACGAAAACAATACCTCCATAGACCCAGGTTATATACTAGCCTGTTTTGCTAGTACAAAATATAGCATTGCTGAACCCTTCTTGAATCCTTTCATCCATAGTGTCTGTTCATGGGGTATGTACGTTATCCCAGGAAACAGCTGCTGCGGTACACTACACAAGGCCAGCTCCTTCGCAGGCCCTGACAACTATTGTCCTCTTGATTTCACTAGCATTATCTGTAAAATCTTGGCAAGCCTCATAAACATCAAAACTGGTGAACTACAAATCTTTGATCCTAATCAGTTCAGCTTTGTGAAAAGTAAATCCTGCCACAGTAGTCTGGTTGATTTCTTTGGAAATGTAACTGATGCTATCAACAAAGGCCATTCTGTCTATACATTTTGGAACTTTGTAAAACCTTTGACATGATTCCCATTTACCAACAAGCTCAATATTCTAAACAAAAAACCCTACATATATTCGATTGCAAATTGGCTGTCCAATCAAAATCATACTGTAAGAGTTGGTGTACCTTCTCATTGAAAGGCACATAACTGGTGGTGTCCCTCAAATCTCCTGGCTTCCATCATTTTCATTATCTAGTTTTCCTCTATGAAAGCAAGTATCAAAGGTCTGTGGCTACCAAGTTTGCCATTGACTGTAAAATGGATACTGTTAATGAGTCCCAGGATAATCGTGTCCTATTAGAGAGAATTGCCAGAACCATCACTTGGTGTCCCAGTTATGGCCTTAAGCTTAATGCCAGAAAATGTAGTCGTTGCCTTTGGCAAAAAAGCCTTTCCTACTGATTGCAACATTAATGGACCCTTATTAAAATCTACAGTCATTAGAGATCTAGGTGTCTTCATCAAATACAAACTGTCCTTCAGTTATCACACATTGGTTATACTTAGGAAATAATTCTCCTTTACCCAATTAATTGCCAACATTATATCATCCAGGTGCAGGAATGTCATAATCCTCCAGTCTTCCAGTATTCTGGCGATCATTGAATACAGTGCACTATATGGAGTGTAAACAACTTGGCCAGCAGTCAAGAATGTAATGTTTTGCAACTATAAAAAAATAAAATAAAACAAAATGAAGGAAATACGTTCCCTTGGTTACCTTGATAGACTAAAAGTCTTCACTCTTTCCTCTGTGTGGTGCCGGGTGGTGCCGGGTTCTTATGGCAGTCATTACCCCACCCTTCCATCTGTGAAAGATCCTGTCCTACTAAAAGCCCTGTTTTTTGGAGGATGTTCATCGTATGGATCACTGCAGCAGTAGCCTTAGCTCTATGGGTTATATTCTGCCAAGGATACAACAGGCAGCCAGCTTCCAAAGCTTCAGGGTGCTCTCCATGCACCCAAACTGTCAGGCAGCTCAGGGTGAGTTGACTAAAAGAAGAGCTTGAGTGTAAAGCCCTTCATAGCTTTACTGCCACAGAAGAGTACTTCTGAGGTTTCTGTTTGACACTTGGCTTGTGCTTTCCTTTGCTGGCCAACAAGTTTCCTTTATGGAAAAAATTCCATTTTCATCTCCCCTTTTCCAAATTGTCCAATGGATTTTTTTATGTCCTCATCCAGTTTTGAGAAAAGCAGATTAAACAGTGTCAAATATTCAGGTTAACAGACATTTAAGAAGAAATGGCAATAGGGTTTTAAAAAGAAGTCTCAAACTTTCCAAAACCAAGGGCAGTCCAGCACATCTGGAAGACTGTTCAAGATGACTTGTGACCCCATTCCCAACTTGGCCCCTTGTTTCTTCCAGAAACTCTGAATTTCCGTTTTTCTCTTTAATAGATTGTTTCAGACAATTCTGAAATTCATTCATCAAGGTTACAGATGGCAGTGGGAGAATGTCCCTTTTCTAAGGGTTTTTTTCCCCCAGATCAGACTCTTGTTTCCACCTGTTCATCATTGCATACCTATTCATGAAGATATCAGACATTTCTTAAGGTTGTGTGTGTCTGGTTCACATTATCAGTTCTTTGCCTTGCCTTTTGGACTATCCACTGCACCAAGAGTGTTCACAAAGTGTCTAGCTGCAGTTGTAGCTCATGCAGGCAACATGGTATCCACTTTTTTCTACATTTAGGTGACTTCATTATCTTTGCAGAGTCTTTCAAAGTGTCAGAAATCTCTCTCTTGAGTGGGAGATCTCTTACACAAGTCTTTTTATACTCCCTCACACAGAATGTTGTTTCTGGGACGTCAACTAGAGATCTCAGTTCAAAGAGCTTTTCTTTCACGGGAAAAAAAAATGATCTTTATCTAAAGCTTCTAAGGTTTTCTGCTCAGACTTTGGCCACTGCAAGAGAATGCCTCAGGATTGTGTGCCTCAGTGGCATTTATGATTCTCATAATAGCCCTGGCAAGACTCCACAGTGGTATCGGAAGTCTCTTTGGTCCTGGCATCAACACCCTTATCTTTTCAAATCCCAGTGCTGGAGTTTGTCCAAAAAAGAGCTCTTTTGATGGAGATGATAGATATC
Organism: Protopterus annectens; assembly: GCF_019279795.1. Taxonomy (NCBI): domain Eukaryota; kingdom Metazoa; phylum Chordata; order Ceratodontiformes; family Protopteridae; genus Protopterus; species Protopterus annectens. Next base: position 1,212,970,736 of record NC_056739.1, read on the forward strand.
TGTGAATCGAGGTCTTTCCTCCTTCCTCTGTGTTTCAAAGCGGTCAATCACCTCAGATGCTTCAGACTTTGTTGGGGAGCAGTTTCAAGTGGGACAAAAGTGCAGGGGATGTGGGACACCAAGGACAGATGCAAGCACATATATATCAAAGGGATGCTTTCTCTGATCAAAGCACTCAACTCTCTGAATCATCTTTGGCCCCCAGGACGTCTTAAAAGTGGTCTCAGACAATACTGCAATTATGTGGTGCATCATCAAGCCAGGGGGAACTAGGTCGTGTACCCCCTTTGCAGCACAACTATATTAATTGGGATGTAGCTTCACAGGACAGTCTCACTCTACAGGCATCCTACATTCTGTCAGAGAAAAATTGTGCATTAGGCAAGCTGAGCAGGACCATGGCAGACCATTACAAATGGAAACTAGATCAGGGGTCTTCCAAGATTTGATCCATCTGTGGAGAGTTCCTCAAGTTAGACCTCTTTGCTTCCTCTTTGAACATCAAACTGCCAAAATTCTGTTCCAGGACAATATGCAAGAACGTCTGCAAGACAGATAATCATTTTCTTTGGATAGTAATGTTCCAGTATGCTTTTCCATCCTTTCCACTAATGTGACTTCTGAAGATTCAGAAAGAATTCCCGAAAAAACATTGTGGTGGCTCCCTTCTGTTCTAGGCTGTCATGGTCCTCCCTTCTTTTGGAAGTGGCCAGGGGTGTTTGATACACTCCAACATCATTTTTTTTCAGTTGACTACCTGGATGATAGGCTGTTAATCCTTTTAGGCACCTATTTACTGAAGATGTGCAGCAGGTACTAATGAGGGAAAGAAAGCCTGCTAATAGAAGATCCATATACTAGCAAATGGAAAATGTTTTCTAGTTGGTGCCAACAAAATAACCAGCACCCATTCAGGGCTAGTTGTTCTCCAGTTTAGAATGTTTGTGTGAGTTAATAACCTATGGCCTTTCTTCTCCCTATATCAGGGTTAATTTATCGGACAATTCAGCATGTCTGCCCATGGATTCTCCTTTTTAAAGGCAGTCTCATGTCAAAATGTCCTTGGAAGGGGCTTTGCATAAGAGGCCTTCAAGTGAACTGATGGTCCTTCTTGGGATCTTTCTTTGGAAAGCGGCTAAGTTGGATCAAAGACCCACAGGTTGAGGAATAAATGAAAAAGACATCATCAGATCTTGAGGTTCTTAACATGGAAAACAGTTTTACTGAGTGCTCTGACCTCTGCAAGAAAGGTATCCGTGTTGCAAGCTCTTATGGTGAGTCAACCCTGTTTCATTTTCCATAGGAACAGGGTTTCTTAGAGAACTAATCTTTTTTTTATGCCTAAAGTGGTATCTAAGTTTACTTTAAGCCAAACCATTCATCTCCCCAATTTTTTTTTTACTGAACCTAAAAATGAGGGGGAAAGAATATTCCATACCTTGGATGTACACAGACAACTGAAGTACTATCTTGACAGAAGTAAGTCTTACAGATTTTTGGATCAGTTGTTTATTTCTTGTGGAGGTAAGAAGGGACAACCTGTGTCAAAGCAGATGATTTCCAAATGATTGTCTAAAGCCATTACCTTTTCTTATACTCACTATAACAGATCTTTTCCAGGCAGGGTCAAGGCCCACTCTACCAAGGCCCTGGCTTTACCTATGGCTTTTTGGATAGGGTTGGATTCTATAAATATTCCAGAAGCTGCTAATTGGTCCTCTTTATATACTTTTACAAAGCACTATAAACTTGATTCCTTCTCTAGTCCCAGATCAAACTTTGCTAGGACTATTCTCCACAGTGTCCTGGATTCTCTTCCTTCCACCTTCCAAATGTAGTTTGTTGTGGTAATCCATCCATATAGCTAAGGCTGCTGCAGCAGAGATCAATAATAAGAATGTTAGTTGTGTGAGTTGAACTTGCCATAGCAATAGATGTTTGAATTATCACTGTTGTAGTAGTTGCTCCCTCCATCCACCCTGCTTGTTTTTGGTATGTGTGTTTTGTGCCAGAGAGTGGACATTTATTTATTTATTGGTTTGTTTGTTTTTTTGTTCCTAGCATTATCCTTTCAGGACTCTGCCTACCTCTGTGTGCTGGCAGGAAATCTCTGAAGGGCTTTGCATCCACACTTGTCTTTTAGTCAGTGCAGCACATGTTGTTTAAGAGCTTGGGCACATGGAGGGTGCCCTGAAGCTTTGGAAGCGGACCAGCTGTTGTATCCTTGGCAGGATATAACCCATATAGATAAGGCTACTGCAGCAGTGATCATTCGACCATCTACTGTTATGGTAAGTTCAACTTACATGACTGAACTTTCTTTACTTAAAGAATCCCCTGACTGATTAAGTTTGTCAAACAGTGTAACAGTGGACTCCAAGATCTATCTTGATAGTTTAATGAATGCCCACAAATTTATTCCTGGAGCACCCACCATGTCTTTATCAAGCTTTGTGACAAAATCACCCACTGAAAACAGTGGCATACATGACAAGGCTGTATATGATCACCCAGACGGCTTGCTTAGTTAAAAAAATAAATAAATATATATATATATATATATATATATATATATATTTTTTTTTTTTTTTTTTTTTTTCCGCTGACAGTGTGTCATTTTTTTTTGTACTACTATAATAATTTTTTCTCCTTGAGTAGGTGTTTTAAACTGAGGATATTTTTTGAGATGGTCAGAAGTGTTATTGCCTCCTGTGTTTTCTGTTTTTGATATATTTATTCTTTCAGGTTTCCATGCTGTGGAAAAGCCTACCCATGTGACGTATGCCATGACAAGGACCAAGACCATGCGATGGAGCTAGCCACTAGAATGATCTGTGGCTACTGTGCAAAGGAACAGGTATGTGCATTGCATATGTGAACTCCTTTCTTGTTGTGGGGATATAAATAGTAGAAGCGACTGTTTAAAAAGGGTAGCTTTTTTATTAACCTCACAAGTTTGTGACAGCCTTTGTGTTTTTTATTGAAATGTGGGATATTTAGAACTGCACAAGACTGCTGCACTCCTGAATGTGCCATTCTTCAAATGAGTCATTAAACTGAGGCCTCATCTGCCTGAGTTGATGGTAAAAAGATCCCTTGGCACTTATTGAAAGGAGTACGGAAATTTCCTCATAGTCAGTGTAAATGCTACCTTGGGTCTTCCCCGAAAAGAGGTCTGTAGCTAAGTGGGACCAACCTGGTCAGTAAAATTAATTAAATAAATAACTTAATAAAAAGGAAAAAAAATGATGTCCAGAAAAAGAATTTCGGTAGTTGTGTAAATTTCTGTACTGTTAGTATATTCACTACTTCTACAGTTGGGTTAGACTTTGAAATCATTTTCTAGTAATTGTTTTTTGTCAGGCATCATAAGTAGACTCAGCAAAGCCTTTCTATGTCTAGGCAATTCCAATTCTGTATCATAGCTCAAACATCATATCCTTAGTTGTACTAATTTGCTCACCCAGTATATCTGACAAAGCAGTCTGCAGGAATCTTTAAAGTCTGACAAATCATTAGACTCCCAGAAAATGTGTTCCCAGTTACCTCTTTCTTCCCCATCACGCCTCCAGCATTTGCTGTCTGCCTGCAGAAAAATTCTTTGTAGTCTACTTGGGTACAAAAGTACCTATATAAATACTTATACGCAAATATCCTAAATCATCTAGAGTTTGTTGCATATTTGGGAGACCTACATATATCTCCCATTACTTCTTTGTGAATTGCTTATCCAGTCTCTTTTGCCGAACCTTTCTAACCTCCTCTGATTGATTCTGATAGTTAACTTCCAGTATTTTATATGCTGTACTAATTATTCCTTTTTTGATGGCAGTTTCTGTTCTAGATTCTACTAAAAACTCTACCAGTGCTGGTCTTTCATTTAGGGCCCCCTTATTTCTTTCTTTCTTCCTATAGTCTATCAATCCTTGATAGAGAAGGTGATCTCTAACTTGAGGTTCAAATAAATTCTTGGCATCTTTCTATTCTATTACCTTTCCCTCTCTAGTTATTTGCTTCCAATACCTTGGTTCCTTTACCTTTTTTTCTCCAGTAAATTCCAGCACCCTCTTACCTATTATCCATATCCCTAATTGCAGTCATTCCCATGTTGGCTTAGTTCTTAGAATACTTTCTGCTACTTTATGAATACAATGTTCTGTATTGTTCTCCTTAAGGATCTGTATGCAACATCCCAGTTTTTCCTTGTTTTTTTTTTAGCTCCTCCTGCTTCATCATCATCCCTTTCCACTTTGAATTATAATTTTCTGCTTCTGCTATATATAGGAGCCTTAACTATGTTTCTCTGAAATACCCCTTCAAGTCGGGTAATCCCAATCTGGCTTGTTTTGTTGGAATACTCAGTTTATCCCACTTGTTGTCTTCCTCTCCCAGAGAAAATCCTTCAGCTCTTTATTAAGTGCTATCCACAACTTCTCCTCTGGCTGATAAAAATGTCTGACCTGTGTATAAGACTAAAGGGATTTTAAATGCTTGTGTCTTGCTATTGATATCCATATAACAAAGCTTCCATTTTCTCAGTTTTTTATTATCTTTTGATTAGTCTCTTCCTACATATCCTTAGCTGCTACACCAGAATCCTTTTTAATCCATACTCCTAAATACGTCATTTTATCATGTCCCCATAAATAAGGATATCGCTGAAGGAGTTTGTGTCGGTACATAAACTGTTGTTGCCTTTGTTTTAGCTTCATTAATTTTGTATCCTGAAAAGATATGAAATTGTCTCAAAATGTTCACAACACTGTAATGTCTCTTTCTGGTTTTGTTGGGTATAAAATAATATCTGCAAATACAGCCAGCTTTTTTTGACTACCATACCAATTATATCCTTGGATTTTGGAGTCCCTTATTTTCTTTACCAGTAGTTCTAAATATAATGCAGATAACAAAGGGGGGAGAGGACACCCCTTCTGATTCCACTGCTGAAGCAGAAGTGATCAGAGAAGACCCCACCCACTTTAATTTTCACATTACTGACCCTGAAGGAGGTATGAGATGCATTTGGATTTCACTATCCCTGGTAGTTTAACTATGATTCCCATTATTTTTGATCCCTTGTTTTTCTTTTTCATTTAAACATGACAGTGTACATTGTTTACACACTAACAGATTCAGCCAACATAAAGCATTGTGTAGTACCTTAAACCTCCTGTAATTGAGGTACGTGATATATGTTTAAATGACCCCTTAAATTTAAATACCCTTGGCATTTTACATGCCAGTGTTTCAGCTACATGGGTTCTGATTGCCCATGACTTTCTACTTTTTAACTCTTTATGAGTACATTTAGGCCAAATAAGCCTAACCATCAGTAGCTGTAGATATACCATGATGTCCTTATATTCTCATGTTGCAGTATTCATAACTGTAGGGAGGTTGCTGCCTGCAACACCGGACATCCGGTCAGTATACCAAAGTCTTAGGAACAGGGGTACATGCGACGTTGCATGTCAGAGCCATAAACTGACATCGGCTATAAAAGTGATGTCTGCACGTACCCACTTCCGAACTTTTCTGCCCCAGTGATCTACGGACCTCTGATTGCCAGCTCTGGGAATCAATTTGCTCATTTGTTTCAGCCGTCTGATGCAGATAAGTACCCTTTTTGTTTTTTTGTTACCTTTCTTACAACTTTTCAAATGTACATGCCCGGTAAGAAGGGGAAGTGTGCATGTGAAAGATAAATTCCACATAATGACACGCATAAGTACTTATTTTGTTTAGGTGAAAGCCATGACCCTAGTCTTGTGACATCTGCAAGTCTTTTGTGCTAAAAATGCTGCCTGGCTGCCTTAAAACTCTGCTTATAAAACCAGAAACTCTGGCATCTAGCATTAGGCCTGGAGGGTGTGGGGTAGGTACCTTCAAGGAACCGCCTTGGAAGAAGGCCAAAAAAGTTAGGCCGGATGCCCATTCTGCACCACGGGAGTTCAGTGAAACACCCAAGGCAGATGTTTGCCCAGGGTCCCATTGGACATCTGTTTCACAGCTAGAACCGGGAACCACAATGGAAGCTAGTTCAGTGGAAACAGAGTACGTCTGATGAGGTTGATCAGCCATCAGCTCCTGATGGTGAAAGGGAAACACGACTCATGGCATCTTGCTCTTGCCTTTCCATCCTCCCAGATGTCTGCTTCTAAACCAACTCATCCTTCTACTCCTCTTAAGAGGAAACAAAAATTAAAACACAGAGAACCAGAACCAGCTCCTGGATGGGAAGCCTTTTCCCAAAATCTTTTCAGACCCTTCCAGGCCCTCCAGTCTCAGGTGCCACAACCAGCCCCCTACACTTGTGCAGGCCTAGGATTCAGAGGAAGAACTCTCTTCCTCTGATGAATCACTTACTTATTGTTTCCAGATTGAATCCCGCAAGGACTTCATTACTCCTGAGGGAGAGGATACTGTTAGTCCTGAATCTCCAGGGGAAGAATTCTCCATTGAGGACGCCATCTCTCTTGTGTGAGAACATTTCAAATGGCAGGCTACAGATGTTTCAGAAACTAAAAAGAAGTATTTTGAATTACTGCAGATGGACCAGCCCTCTCCATCTGCAGTCCCTCCCCTGCTCCCAGCCTTTCATAATGCTTTTTTGGTTGCATCTCAGGCCCCTGATTGTCAGCCCTCAGCTTCCAAACGTCCTGATAGGTTTTGTAAAGTTCCTCAGGATACACAATTCTTGTTTAAGAACACCCCCCCTGCAGACCCTGCCATCATAGCAGTGTCAGCAGACAAGTCATCCAGACAGCTGCCATCCACCTCTCTGTTTCCCACAGACAAGGACAGCAACTTTATGGATAGGCTAGGAAAGAAAGTCTGTACTTCTTCCACACTAGCCATCAGAGCCCTAAATTATCAAACACACATGGCTAGGTTTGTTTTAGATACCCTATCAAAAACCTCTGCACTTATACCAGTTGTGCCAGACTCTCCTGCTAAGTCACAACTCTCCGTCCTGCTCTCTACTGTCTCTCCGATGATAAGACACTACATCAAGTGCAGTTATGATGTGGTAGAGGCATCTTCCAAATCTGCAGCCTCAAGTTCTGTCCTGAGAAGATACTCCTGGGTATGGCCCTTCCCATGGATGTATAAACAAAATTGCTAGTTGTGCCACTTGATAATAAGGCCCCTTTTGGTGCAGCTTCTGCAGAGCTCCTTAAATCCCTACAAGAAAACGTCAAGGAGTTACAAAATTTAAAACATTTACTAGTCTCATCTATTCTTAGATACCATAGGAACTGTCCTCAAAGGACCACTTTTGTTAGGAGACAACCATCTGTCTACTGCCCCACAGGCTAAGGGATGGAAGACAATCTAGGAAACACTCCACTCCTAGACCTTCTTCCTCTTCACTCCCACTTCCTTTTGGAGGCAGCCTGACCTGGATAGAGCCCCTCCACTGTGACTCAAACCAGTTATCCACATCCACTCCCCTGTCCCTCAGCCTCACCCTTTCCCTACCCTCCTGGTGGAAGAATCCCTCAGAGGCTGGGTCCTGTCCATCATTCAGAAAGGGTATTTTATGACTTCGACACTTTCTCCTTTCCAGGGAATACCATAGAAAGAGTACCTCTAGATCAGACAAACAAGGGGTTTTACTCCAGGATGTTTTTGGTCCCAAGAAAAGATGGTCCCTAGAGACCAGTTCTGGATCTGTCTGTCCTCATTCTATTTCTCAAGGTGCCTACCTTCAAATTGCTCACCTTGCATCATCTCCTACCCTTCACCCCCTACCAAGCTTTCATGGTATCCCTGGATCTAAAGGATGCCTACCTTCATATTCCCATTCACCCCAACTAGAGGAAATTCCTATGCTTTTCAGTGGGTTCCTTGCACTTTCAATTTTCTGCATTGCCATTTGGGCTCTCCACAGCTCCCAGAGTATTCACAAAGTGCAGAACTCCAGTTATCGCCCACTGCAGAATGCAGGGCATTCAAATATACCCATACCTGGATGACCTGTTAATACTTCACCAGAACTGTCACACCCTTCACCATCACCTATGCATGGTGTCCAAAACCCTGGCAGATATAGGGTTCACTGTGAACCAGCAAAATTCTCACCTGAGACCAACCCAAGATCTGGCCTTCTTGGGGTACAGGATAAGAACTGAAAAGATGTCAGCTTTCATTCCCTGCCAGAAGGTTGAAGCCATCACCCATTGCCTCCAAACATTTCTCTCTCTCTTCAAACCTTATCAGCCAGGGAATTCCTGAGAGTCCTAGGCCACATAGCATCCATGATGCCCATGCTTCCCTTAGCAAGGCTGCATATGAGGAAGTTCCGATGGATGCTGAAGAGTTGGTGGAACCAACATTCCCACCCTCTGGATATTCCCCTATCATGCCTGAAAAAGGACTGGAATGGTTGATTGCAGCCATCAACCTCAGTAAGGGTATACATTTGCAGATCCCTCCACCCTTACAACAAATCTTCACAGATGCTTCAGACCTGGGTTGAGGAGCAGTTTTGAAAATCCACAACAAACAAAAAGTTCAGGGAGAGTGGTCCTCCCTCAGGCAAATGGATCACATCGGTATGAAAAAGATGAGGGTCCTTCTGGCATTGCAAACATTCCACCAGATTCTCCTACCAGGCACTTTGAAAGTATTCGCAGACAATATGACTGTTTTGTGGTATATCAACAAATGGGGGGGGGGGCAAGGTCCTACCTGCTTTGCAGCTTGGCTGTTCAGATTTGTTCCCTAACAGCAAGACTACACATTCACCTGCAAGCAGTGTACATTCCTTCTGCAGAGAATATGAGAGACACACTCAGCAGAACCTCTACACCCTCTCATGAAGGGATGCTTCACAGGGAGGTGTTCTTGGATCTTATTCATAGGTAGGGTATCCCTCAGGCAGATCTGTTTGCCTCCTCCCAGAACAGGCAGATGCCTCTGTTTTACACAAGAGATCCACATCCACAGGCTTGGAAGGTGGACACCTTCTCTTTTTCTTGGGCAGGATGTATCTTTATGCCCCCCCCCCCCCCTTCACACTGATTCAAAAATTCCTTCTGAAGATTCAAAGGGCAAACCAAAAATCCTGCTGGTGATCCCCTTTTGGCCAATGCAGCATTGATTTCCCCTACTTCACCTACTAGCCAAGGGCAGTCACCACAGGTTACCTCACCATTTCGACCTAATCACACAAGACAGGGGGGTCCCTCATACACCCTCAGGTGCTGAAGCTCCGACCTCACTCTATGGGCAATAGAGTTCTGATCCCCTTCAGATACCTATATTCAGAGGATGTACTAAATGTCCTGCAAGAGGCCAGGAAACCTAATACCAGGAGAAAAACTATGTGTCGAAATGGAAAAGATTCTCCGGGTGGGGGGTCAAAATAAAAACAGGACCCTTTTCTTATTCCTGTACCCATGGTCCTTTCTTACTTGTGTGAGCATCTACATTCAGGACTAACTTACTCTTCTGTATTACTTGTCTGCCATTTCAGCCTGTCTTCCCCTGATACCTTTGGCATCCAGATTAGACCCCCTCGTAAACAGGTACCTCCTTAATGGGACCTTAATTTTGTCCTTGAAAACCTCACACTACCTCCATTTGAACCAGCTTATTCAGCATCACTGAAGCTATGCACCTGAAAACAGTACTGCTGGTGGCCTTCACATCTGCCAGGAGGGTCTCAGAAATTCAAGCCCTTATGGCAACCCCTCTTTACCTTATCTTCCATAAGGACAGGGTCTCCCCCAGGACTAATCTTTCCTTCATGCCTAAAGTGGTTAATGAGCTGTCCTTGAATAAGGCCATTAACCTTCCTGTTTTCTTCTCTCAACCTCAAAATTCCTGTGAAAGAACTTTACATTCCTTGGATGCTCATAAACAATGTATGTATAACCTGGACAAGACCAAATTCATTAGAAAGTCTGACCAGCTGTTTGTCTCTTTTCACCCAAGGGTCTTGGGGAGGGCACTCTCTAAACCGACTATATCCTCATTGATTTCTAAAGCTATCTCTGCTTGTTACTCCTTTCATGGGAAAGATCTAACTGAAAATGTGAGAGTTTGTTCTACTAGGGAAGCTGCCTTTTCAGCAGCCTTTTTTTTTTGGGGGGGGGGGGGTAGACTATGCTGCCATACTGGAAGCGGCCACCTGGTCCTCAATTCATACCTTTACCATTCATTACAAACTGGATTTGATTTCTAGAGCCAGAACTGGGTTTGCTAAGTCTATTTTATAGGGTCTCCTAGAGCAAGCCCCCTCAACCTACCTCCCAGCCTCATAGCTAAAGCTTTGGTACTCTCCCTGCAGTTATGAGTACTGCAACATGAGAATAGAAGGACATAGATTAGTTGTGTAAGAACTTACCATAACTTTGGATGTCCTTCTCTTCCATGTTGCAGTATTCAGTCCCCCCTCCTTCCCCCTCTTACCCTGTTTATACATCTGGTGTTATATTTCCCTATCTTCTGTCTATCCAAATTGGGCACAGTAACAGGCACATACCTCTGTAAGGTACCTTATGGCCTGGTGGCACATGTGGGTCTGAAAAGCTTCCTTTTCTTTGCTTCCCAGGGGTACTGCTGTGTGTGGCAGTCATTTCTGAAGTGAGTACGTGCAGACATCACCTTTATAGCCGACGGTTTATGGGTTTATGGCTCTGACATGCAACCCTGTTCCTAAGACTTTGGTATACTGGCCAGATGTCCGATGCTGCAGGCAGTGACCTCCCTACAGTTATGAATACTGCAACATGGAAGAGAAGGACATCTAAGGTTATGTTAAGTTCTTTCACAACTAATCTTTTGGGACTTTTTATGACCTTGCTAGTACAGCTTAAGTGAATTGTTTGGCTGTACTTTAGAAACACAAGGTTAAAACCTCGCCTGATGCCCTTAAATATTAACGGTGCCTGCACCTGGGTTTGGCTTTATTGGCCTGAATGTACCTAAAGACTTAAAATGTAAAAAGTCATGGCAATTCAGAAGCCATGTAGCTGAAACAATGGTATGTTCTTAAGGGGTCATTTGAATATATCCCATGGGTCTATACTACAGTGGGTTTAAGGTTATTATGCAGTGAAGACTATAGCTTGTCTGAGTCTTTTTTGCACCTTTTTACTGAACAATTTGTCTGTGTAATCTTTTTACCCTTTGATCACATGCTGACAAATTATTTTACAAAGGTAATTCACAGAATCAAATGTCAACCTTCATTTTCAGTAATCATATCTCTGTACATTTTACTCGGTGTCCACTAAAATAATGACATTTTATACCTTTTTGTTCTTTGGATCATCAGATCCATACTAAATTACTTTATTCTGATTAGAGGTTTGTTTAAATTTAGTTTACTTATGCTGCTACTTTTGAGAGCTCCATTTTGAGGTTGTCATTTCAGATTCACCCAGGTTTCACTTTGCAATGATCAAGCTTCTGTGAATCCCAACATTGAGATGCCAGCCCACTTTCTGTGCATCCTGGATTCCTTTCTGCTCTAGGAAAAAGAGGCTTGCTGGTCATTGGGAAGATCATCCTAGATGGTATAATATAACCATAGTGCAGCTTGGACCATGCCTAATATTTTGATGCAGTGGATGGAAGAAAGGTCCAAGGATTCTTTCCCTTCTGAAATCTCTGGGCTCTTTCCCCCAACTCAACAGAGGCAGATTATAGAATGATGCTTCCTTTAATCCACAGCTCAGGGCATGGTTGCACAGTCAGCTCACAGACCTGAGGCCAAAATATTTCCAGACACTACCAAAGTTCCTAAGGGTCTTGAATGTGTATCCAACATTCCAAACCTCCCATTCCTTACTTGAGGCAATTCTGAGGTATTCAGTCCCATCCCATTCTAGATGGTGCTTTGTTGACCTTGTGCTTTTTTCTGTGTCAGATATCATAATCGCATATGAGGATCCAACCTCTGCACCAACCCAGCTAGAAGAGTAGTCTTATTGTTTTGAGTAAAACAGTATGCTGTTTGTATTGCTGGTTTAAATGGCATGCAAACATCAGCACAGTGTTTTGCATTTTGAGACGCCATTCTTTAAACCACTCTCATTCCATTTTGCCCTATTTGTTGTTGTGGTGCTGCCTAGCTTGCCAGTGTTGCAGCCCCATAGCTAGCTGTGTTTCGGCAATGGCTGCTCAGATTAAGAAGCAGAATACTAAACCAATGTAGAGGCACAATTTTAGTGCAAAGTTTGATTTCCACTGTTCTGCTTTTAATTTCCCTTGAAGTTGATGATACTGGAGACTATGTTGGGATATGGCATGAATATGTAAGAAAGTAGTTACTGCAGTAATCAAGAGCAAGGTACTTGTATTAAAAGGCAGTGCTGCAGTTGCTGAACTGACCATCACAAATGCAGTATTACTGCATATGTGTTTTGTAGTGTTTTGTTAGAAACACTTACATGTTTGATGTGTTATTTTTGTCCCGTAATCATTTGTACTTCATTTAAACCATGCCTTTTGGTAAAGTACTATTGTAAAAGTTGAGCTTGTTAACTTATTTTAGTTAACAAATGAAGAAATGGACTGCAGGTTCCTGGTTTAATGTTAATCATTTTACTGTGTCCCTCAATCCCTCTGTGATTCCTTCTCCATTTCATGTATAGCAAAAGCAACGAGGTGGGACAGTCCCCCCACTGTTTTTTCTTACAATCCTGTGTCCAGTTCACCAGTGTTTCTCCCTTGTGTGCTTCCTGTGCTGTTAAGCTGCTAGATGGCACTTGTAGACATCACATGTCCAGTTCATTACTACAGCAGCAAAATGTGTTTTTTTAACTGGAAAACACACTATTTTATTTTCATTTTTGTTTAACTGTTTGCTAGTAAGCTGAAAACTCATGTGTGAGGAGTTTTTCCTCAGTTAAGACATATCGAACCATTAGAAAACTTGCTGATGTACAAGTTTATTTTGTAAGTAATGTTGACATGCTCAGTATAGTTCCTTACTTATTTCTTTTCTTTCCCATTTTTATGTATGGAGTATACCATAAGTTCATAAATACTTACTAGGCTGCTGTTCTGTGAGGATTTTAAGAAGCTTATTATATTCCCATGGAAGTTTTTAGCCATTATATTTTATGCACATATAATCCAGAGATAGGATATGTTGAGACATATACATGTCACCTCTATTCATGAGGGGACGGGGGCTACACTGGGGAGTTAAACTGCAGTTGTGTCCATTCATCCAAATTATGTTTGAATTGAATAAGTGGAGTACTTTGTTTTACATGGACTGGAAGAGGAATTTTCTGTGATACATACCTAGTCCCTCCAGTATATTCTGTTTATGTTGCAGAAGAGATTGAGATTCATGTAATGGATGTTTATACTACCATTGGACTTGCAATTATGTAAAAGGACTGACAGAGTAGGATCTGTTGAGGTTCCATAAGCGAGGCAGAGGTTGCCTCTCTGTAGCCTGTGTTATACTAAGAAAGAGGGACAAGGCTTTGCGACTGTCCATGTAGTTTTTATGATTTAGGCCCCTGATTTTCTTAGTGAAGAAGCATTGTGGTGACTCCAGTTGTGAAATAGTTTGACGTTTGCATACTGAAAAAGGGCATTATAGTCCATGATTGGCCTAATGAGTGCCAAGTACAGTGGAACAATTACATTCCTGGACAAGGTCCAGGTCTGGGAACGATTACATCGTTGGACAGCATCCAGGTCCAGGGATGTAATCATTCCACTGTACTCTGCATTCATTATACTTCATGATAGGCCTGATTAGTGCCAAGTACAGTGGAATGATTATATACCTGGATCTGGACGCTGTGCAGTGAAAAATGGGTTCCTTTTCTGTGATCAAAGGCAATTCATTGTGGACACGGATTCCTGACTGTAGGATCAGTTTTCAGGGGTGTGATGCCAATGTGAATATTATAAGGAGAGTCATGATTGCTGTAGGATGCAATTGTACATTTTTTGGCATTTAGTTTTAGTTCATAGTTTTGACACCAGCTGTTTGTGATAATCCCTCTTTGAGAATAAAGGTGTCCTCTGGAGAGTTTATCTGAAAACTTGGTCAGCCACAAACTTTAACATCAGCTTTGACCTCTGAGACGTAAATGCTAAGGAGGAGTAGACCGAGGACTGAATCTTGGGTTATTCCACTAATGACAGGCATTTGGGGGATGTAGGGACACCCACCCTTATTTCCAGGGTTCTGTTGTGAGACAGTTTACAAACCTGTAAGATTCACATTCAGTTTGGTGAGCTTATCTATGATACTCGAGTGTGGGATGTTAAATCCCTTTTTGAAGTCTGGGTATCCAGTGGGTGATAATTTGCCCTCCTCCATTGCTACAATAAATTTGACAAAGTCTACCAGATTTAAGTAGGCAAGGTCTGACAAATCCAAATCAGTTTGGGCTGAGAGTCTGTAGGTTACCTGTATCCTTATTTATTATTCCATAGGATCATAGGAGATTACTAGGTTATCGACCTGGAGGTCATTTCAAGCCTAGGCTTTTCATCCCAATGTAATACCACAGGTACTCTAGTCAGTACCCAGGATTGTATATAGTAATCCCATTGCAAACCTTTCCATAGCCTTACAGTTGAATCTTGTCAGGCATATGGGTCTTTAATTTCCTGGGTGCATTTGAAGCCTCCTCTTTGTGTAAGAGAATGACTGCTGTCCTCCATTCATTCCATGTCATTAACCACTGGGGCTGATGAATGACCACATGCTTCAGTTGTAATTTGAATAGAGAAATGCATGGAAGATATTTTTTTTCCTGCTTGTCCACACACACAATCTGTTTGTGATGTTCCCATTTGTTTGTAAGCAATGCAAATTAAATTATTTGACGGTACATTTCACTGCTATGTCATCATCATTCTTTAATACTGTTTTAATTCATGCATTTTTATGTTTACTTTTCTCCTTTTCAATTTCTTTCTTACTGAACTTTGTTTGCATTGCACAAGTTTAAAAGTGTTGCATTGCTGTTTCTGTTTTCTCTGTCTTTTCTACTGAATAAAGCTTTTGACTTGTTAAAACGGTATCAGAGATATTTGGTAGTATTGCAAAGTTTTTTGTCTTTATTTGCCTTTTTTAGTACAGTTATGGAGCATTCCACAATTTTTAAAATATTGTGGTCTTTTAATAGTTGCCATTCTTTCTGTGCCTTTTCTCTCTCATGTGTTAGCATTCTACTCTTTTTTGATTGTCAAATTGCTTCATTTTTTTAGTCTCTAAGAAGATGCAAGGCTGCTTAGGATATTTAGGAAAGTTGTATTGAATTAATTTATGGCATCATCCAAGGGGAGCTTTTTTAGGATGTTCCAGTTAATATGGTAATGAATATTCAGTGTTAAACTTGGATAGGTGGTGCTTTGTTTTATAAGCAAGTTTAATTGGATGTGTGAGATGTCTGGATGTATAGATTGAGAGATGATCACTGAGAGAGCCTGATATTGTACCTGTGGTACTAGGGTCCAGTTTAATAAAGTTTGTCTTGATGTAATCTGTGGGACTATTAATTGTGTGAAACCATGTAAGTTCATGCTGGATACAGGGGGGGTTGGAGGTTATGTCCAATCAACTGATATTGGCATCGCCTAGTAAAATGTTTTTGTGTGGAATTTTTATAGATATCCAGTGTAAGATATCTTCCAGTGTAGCTGTATTGTAAAGGACATTAATACATATTTGTTTATTTTCTGGAAAGTTATAAGAAGAAACTTGGTAGTTGGGAAATATTATAGCAATAACATCACCTTTCCACTTCATACGGTCCTTATGGATATTATAGCTGGGGGTGTGTGAGTTCGGAGTTGGTTATGTTGGGTTTAAGCCAAGTTTGTTATACCAAAGAATATCAGTCTTCTGTTTGGTAATCCATACAAGCAGTTCAGTAGTTTTATTTCTTGTGCTTATATTTATGGCAGCAAAATTTAGATGACCCTGACTTCAGTTGTTATAGAGAAGAATCAGTTTGTAGCCAGTACAGAGCAATTAACAGAGGTGCAAAGTAGAACAGGGTTTGTTCATTTTCTGAATGCAGAAAACAGGAAGCTGGGGAGACTAAGTGACTGGCATATATAGTGTGATCTGTTGGTCAAGAGAACGGCCAGTGGACAACTTAGTGTTTCTTAGAGTGCAGGAACTATTTATTTGGGGGGTGAAACTACTTATTTGGGGGTGGAATGTCACAGGCACTTTCCAGCACAGATCAGGCATGTATTTGACTAGTTTGTTAATGCACAGCAAGGCTCTTCATGCTGAACTTGCTTACGTTGCACAATAACATTATTATCAGTGTAAACCTTTGTCGAGGTGGGCTTTGTGGCACAGCTCCAGCAGTTTCAGGGTCAGGGATGGATGTAGTGATTCCAGGCACTGAAGGGAAAGAAAGGAGAAAAACTTTGTACTAAACTGAAATGTATGGAAGCACTGAAATTAATACTTCTAGAGATAGAGGAATGACCACAGTGAGTCAGAGCAAGAGAGTATGGGGTATTATAAGAGTAGAGAGATGGTAAGAAAGTTTATTAATGTAAGGTCAAAATAGGTTTAGCAGGAGCTATACTGTAGAGAACCACAGAAATACAGTGTATAGAGTTGTACAGTACAAATTATCAGAGCATAGCACTACACTAATAAGCACAATATAAAGCCATCACTTAGTAAACATTCATTGAATTCACCAGTATGCCAAAAGAGTTTTATATATACCAAAACAACAACTGAAATTACATAATACTTGTTAAAGGGCACAGGCTCAACATACATACATTTTATTCATCTGGAATGAAATCGATACAAACACAACACACTACCAACGTCTTCACATTATTCTACAGAATCTTAGAACAAATAGAAATGTAATAATGAATGACACAGACCTGCAATGTGAAGAAAGATGGTGACTGAGTCACTTGATCTCAACCAAATATCCAGTGTGCACAGTCAAACAGTTGGTTATGACTGATGTGTGAGTGTGGGTCAACTATCAAATTATTAGCAATATAGTAGATAGAATGGAGTAATAATAACTGAGATGGAGAGAGAGGTTAACATTATCACTGAGTATTTGTAACTAGAGATGCTAAGAGAATATGAGAATAATTTGCGTACCTTTTTGTGTGTGGTGGGGGCTAGATTTTTGCAACTTGCTCTTAAATGATTAGAGAGCTAAATGATTAAAGAGCTTTATGTCCCATTTTACCTATCTGTTCCACATCATGCAAGATAGTATAGTACTCCAAGTTTTAATGATGGAATGTCTGATGTTGCAAGCCTTCTCTTACATGTATTGCTTTATTGCTTGATGCTCTCTGTAGCAGATTTTTTTTTTGGCGGGGGGATCTTTGCCTTTGCCTAACCACATTGGGACTTGAAATTTTGCAACTTGTTTCCCCAGATTGTCGGTAATAGTTGAAGGCCTGGGTAAGTGATAAAACATAGTACTCCAGCTTTTATATTATAACTTCTTGGATAACTTAAATACTATATTGCAGTCAAGTGCCTGAAAGGCAATGGGAGTATGGGTGTCAAAATAACTTTGCAAGTAGAAATTTACAGTTTAACCATGCTGTGAACTCTTCCCATTTGTTAGTAAATGTTCCACATTTCACTTATTTTTTACCTTGTGTGAGACAATGTAGTCACGTACATGTTTCACTGTTGCAGTCATCACACTTGAGTTATCTGCCTGCAGGTAGCCCTCAGTCTGCCCGAATACCAGAGACTTAGTGTTTCTGCGTCGGATGCTGTCGCTTCTTCCATGATGTCAGGTCATCAGGGGTATAAAAACAGGCAGCCAACCCCATTACATCAGTCTTTCTTGCCGAGGAGGAGCCCAAAACAGAAGCAGTTTGCAAGTGTCGGTTGGCCGCTACCTGAATTTTTGTTTTTGAGTTGAATAATCCTGAAGACTTATAAAGCTAAGTACCCCATTGGGGATCCTTTTTTCTTGCTCTAACCGATGTCAGAAAAAGTTAACAATTGTCTTGTCTGTGGAAAGCAAGTACCTCACAGAGATTTTCATTCTTACTGTGTCACCTATTTAGGCCTAGACCATGACATCCCTCACTGTCGGTTTTGTGCCTTGTTTAACACTCGAACCATTTGACGCCGGGCTATCTTTGTCGCTAAATTCTTTCGCTTTCTATGTCCGTATTCTGAAATGGCTTCGGTAAGTTATCCGACTACTGATCTTCCGGAGAAACATAAAGATAAAGTTAGAGATAGACCACATAGGTCCAACACTGCCGATGATGCTTCCGTTAAGCTAGTCGTCAGTCTGCCGGTACTCCGTGAGGTGCCTTTGCAGCCCCTGATACCTGTTTGTGGATTCGCAGGCCTCTGCTGAGACCCATTCAGAGTCCGGTATGCCACGAGATGCTTCTTTGACTATGGAACCAGCAGATGTCTCTACCTTAGATGGGTCCAGAGCCGCTGTACAAGCACCGGCTTCTAAGGAGTTTTTTGTCCTACCTTGCCCCAGAGTACGCACTACGCCTAGAAAACAGACCAAAGCGCATGCTCAGGCACCCATGCCACAAAAACAAATGCTTTTAAAAAAAATT